>NW_024755649.1:0-32155 GCF_018991925.1 Homarus americanus
CATTTAACGTTAGTTTAACGTCATTTAACCTTAATTAAACGCCATTTAACGTTAGTTTAACGCCATTTAACCTTAATTAAACGCCATTTAACGTTAGTTTAACGTCATTTAACGTTAGTTTAACGCCATTTAACGTTGTTTAAACGTCATTTAATGTTAGTTTAACGTCATTTAACGTTAGATTAACGCCATTTAACGTTAGTTTGACGCCATTTAACGTTAGTTTAACGCCATTTACCGTTAGTTTAATGCCATTTAACGTTAGTTTAACGTCAATTAACCTTAATTAAACGCCGTTTAACGTCAGTTTAACGCCATTTAACGTTAGATTAACGCCATTTAACGTTAGTTAAACGCCATTTAACGTTGTTTAAACGTCATTTAATGTTAGTTTAACGTCATTTAACCAATTAAACATATTTAACTTTTGGTTTAACGCCATTTAACGTTAGTTAAACGTCATTTAACGTTAATTTAACGCTATTTAACGTTAGTTTAACTTCATTTAACGTTAGTTTAACTTCATTTAACGTTAATTAAACGCCATTTAACGTTAGTTTAACGTCATTTAACCTTAATTAAACGCCATTTAACGTTAGTTTAACGCCATTTAACGTTAGTTAACGCCATTTAACGTTAGTTTAGCGCCATTTAACGTTAGTTAAACGTCATTTAATGTTAGTTTAACGTCATTTAACGTTAGTTTAACGCCATTTAACGTTAGTTTAACGCCATTTAACGTTAGTTCAACGTCATTTAACCTTAATTAAACGCCATTTAACGTTAGTTTAACGCCATTTAACGTTAGTTAAACGTCATTTAACCTTAATTAAACGCCATTTAATGTTAGTTTAACGCCATTTAACCTTAATTAAACGCAATTTAACGTTAGTTTAACGCCATTTAACGTTAGTTTAACGCCATTTAACGTTAGTTTAACGTCATTTAACCTTAATTAAACGCCATTTAACTTTAGTTTAACGCCATTTAACGTTAGTTAAACGTCATTTAAAGTTAATTTAACGATATTTAACGTTAGTTTAACTTCATTTAACGTTAGTTTAACTTCATTTAACGTTAATTAAACGCCATTTAACGTTAGTTTAACGCCATTTAACATTAGTTAAACGTCATTTAATGTTAGTTTAACGTCATTTAACGTTAGTTTAACGCCATTTAACGTTAGTTTAACGTCATTTAACCTTAATTTAACGCCATTTAACGTTAGTTTAACGCCATTTAACGTTAGTTAAACGTCATTATCTTTAGTTTAACGCCATTTTACGTTAGTTTAACGCCATTTAACGTTAGTTTAACGTCATTTAACGTTAGTTTAACTCCATTTAACATTAGGTTAACGTCATTTAACCTTAATTAAACGCCATTTAACCTTAATTAAACGCCATTTAACGTTAGTTTAACGCCATTTAACGTTAGTTTAACGCCATTTAACGTTAGTTTAACGTCATTTAACCTTAATTAAACGCCATTTAACTTTAGTTTAACGCCATTTAACGTTAGATAAACGTCATTTAAAGTTAATTTAACGATATTTAACGTTAGTTTAACTTCATTTAACGTTAGTTTAACTTCATTTAACGTTAATTAAACGCCATTTAACGTTAGTTTAACGCCATTTAACGTTAGTTTAACTCCATTTAACATTAGTTTAACGTCATTTAACCCTAATTAAACGCCATTTAACGTTAGTTTAACGCCATTTAACGTTAGTTTAACGTCATTTAACCTAAATTACAAGCCATTTAACGTTAGTTTAACGCCATTTAACGTTAGTTTAACGCCATTTAACCATAGTTTAACGCCATTTAACGTTAGTTTAACGTCATTTAACCTTAATTACACGCCATTTAACATTAGTTTAACGTCATTTAACCTTAATTAAACGCCATTTAACGTTAGTTTAACGCCATTTAACGTTAGTTTAACTCCATTTAACATTAGGTTAACGTCATTTAACCTTAATTAAACGCCATTTAACGTTAGTTTAACGCCATTTAACCTTAATTAAACGCCATTTAACGTTAGTTTAACGCCATTTAACGTTAGTTTAACGCCATTTAACGTTAGTTTAACGCCACTTAACGTTAATTAAACGCCATTTACCGTTAGTTTAATGTCATTTAACGTTATTTTGACGTCATTTAACCTTAATTAAACGCCATTTAACTTCAGTTTAACGCCATTTAACGTTAGTTAAGCGTCATTTAACGATAATTTAACGCTATTTAACGTTAGTTTAACTTCATTTAACCTTAATTAAACGCCATTTAACGTTAGTTTAACGCCATTTAACGTTAGTTTAATGTCATTTAACCTTAATTAAACGCCATTGAACGTTAGTTTAACGCCATTTAACGTTGGTTTAACGCCATTTAACGTTAGTTTAACGTCATTTAACCTTAATTAAACGCCATTTAACGTTAGTTTAACGCCATTTAATGTTAGTTTAACGCCATTTAACGTTAGTTTAACGCCATTTAACGTTAGTTTAACGTCATTTAACCTTAATTAAACGCCATTTAACGTTAGTTTAATGACATTTAACGTTAGTTTAACGTCATTTAACCTTAATTACACGCCATTTAACGTTAGTTTAACGCCATTTAAAGTTAGTTTAACGCCATTTAACGATAGTTTAACGTCATTTAACCTTAATTACACGCCATTTAACGTTAGTTTAACGCCATTTAACGTTAGTTTAACGCCATTTAACGTTAGTTAAACGTCATTTAATGTTTGTTTAACTTCATTTAACGTTAGTTTAACGCCATTTAACGTTAGTTTAACTTCATTTAACGTTAATTAAACGCCATTTAACGTTAGTTTAACGCCATTTAACGTTAGTTAAACGTCATTTAATGTTAGTTTAACGTCATTTAACGTTAGTTTAACGCCATTTAACGTTAGTTTAACGCCATTTGACGTTAGTTTAACGTCATTTAACTTTAATTAAACGCCATTTAACGTTAGTTTAACGCCATTTAACCTTAATTAAACGCAATTTAACGTTAGTTTAACGCCATTTAACGTTAGTTTAACGCCATTTAACGTTAGTTTAACGTCATTTAACGTTAGTTTAACGTCATTTAACCTTAATTAAACGCCATTTAACGTTAGTTTAACGCCATTTAACGTTACTTTAACCTTTTAACATTAGGTTAACGCTATTTAACCTAATTAAACGCTATTTAACGTTAGTTTAACGCCATTTAACCTTAATTAACGCCATTTAACGTTAGTTTAACGCCATTTAACGTTAGTTTAACGCCATTTAACGTTATTTAACGCCATTTAACGTTAGTTAAACGTCATTTAACCTTAATTAAACGCCATTTAACGTTAGTTTAACGCCATTTAACCTTAATTAAACGCCATTTAACGTTAGTTTAACGTCATTTAACCTTAATTAAACGCCATTTAACTTTAGTTTAACGCCATTTACCGTTAGTTAAACGTCATTTAAAGTTAATTTAACGCTATTTAACGTTAGTTTAACTTCATTTAACGTTAGTTTAACTTCATTTAACATTAGTTTAACGTCATTTAACCTTAATTAAACGCCATTTAACGTTAGTTTAATGCCATTTAACCTTAATTAAACGCCATTTAACGTTAGTTTAACGCCATTTAACGTTAGTTTAACCCCATTTAACGTTAGTTTAACGCCATTTAACGTTAGTTTAACGTCATTTAACCTTAATTAAACGCCATTTAACTTCAGTTTAACGCCATTTAACGTTAGTTAAGCGTCATTTAACGTTAATTTAACGCTATTTAACGTTAGTTTAACTTCATTTAACCTTAATTAAACGCCATTTAACGTTAGTTTAACGCCATTTAACGTTAGTTTAACGTCATTTAACCTTAATTAAACGCCATTGAACGTTAGTTTAACGCCATTTAACGTTGGTTTAACGCCATTTAACGTTAGTTTAACGTCATTTAACCTTAATTAAACGCCATTTAACGTTAGTTTAACGCCATTTAACGTTAGTTAAACGTCATTTAACGTTAATTTAAAGCTATTTAACGTTAGTTTAACTTCATTTAACGTTAGTTTAACTTCATTTAACGTTAATTAAACGTCATTTAACGTTAGTTTAACTCCATTTAACGTTAGTTTAACGCCATTTAACGTTAGTTTAACGTCATTTAACCTTAATTAAACGCCATTTAACGTTAGTTTAATGACATTTAACGTTAGTTTAACGTCATTTAACCTTAATTACACGCCATTTAACGTTAGTTTAACGCCATTTAACGTTAGTTTAACGCCATTTAACGATAGTTTAACGTCATTTAACCTTAATTACACGCCATTTAACGTTAGTTTAACGCCATTTAACGTTAGTTTAACGCCATTTAACGTTAGTTAAACGTCATTTAATGTTTGTTTAACTTCATTTAACGTTAGTTAACGCCATTTAACGTTAGTTTAACGCCATTTAGCGTTAGTTTAACGCCATTTAACGTTAGTTTAACGCCATTTAACATTAGTTTAACGTCATTTAACATTAGTTTAACGTCATTTAACCTTAATTAAACGCCATTTAACGTTAGTTTAACGCCATTTAACGTTAGTTTAACGCCATTTAGCATTAGTTTAACGCTATTTAACGTTAGTTTAACGCCATTTAACGTTAGTTTGTCGCTATTTAACATTAGTTTAACGTCATTTAACTTAATTAAAACGCCATTTAACGTTAGTTTAACGCCATTTAACGTTATTTAACGCTATTTAACGTTAGTTTAACGCCATTTAACGTTAGTTTAACCTTATTTAACCTTAATTAAACGCCATTTAACGTTAGTTTACCGCCATATAACGTTAGTTTCACGCCATTTAACGTTAGTTTAACGCCATTTAACGTTAGTTTAACGCCATTTAACGTTAGTTTAACGCCATTTAACGTTAGTTTAACGCCATTTAACGTTAGTTTAACGCCATTTAACGTTAGTTTAACGCCATTTAACGTTAGTTAAACATCATTTAACCTTAATTAAACGCCATTTAACGTTAGTTTAACGCCATTTAACGTTAGTTAAACATCATTTAACCTTAATTAAACGCCATTTAACGTTAGTTTAACGCCATTTAACCTTAATTAAACTCCATTTAACGTTAGTTTAACGCCATTTAACGTTAGTTTAACGTCATTTAACTTTAATTAAACGCCATTTAACTTTAGTTTAACGCCATTTAACGTTAGTTAAACGTCATTTAAAGTTAATTTAACGCTATTTAACGTCAGTTTAACTTCATTTAACGTTAGTTTAATTTCATTTAACGTTAATTAAACGCCATTTAACGTTAGTTTAGCTTCATTTAACGTTATTTTACGTCATTTAACGTTAGTTTAATTTCATTTAACGTTAGTTTGTCTCTATTTAACGTTAGTTTAACTTCATTTAACGTTAGTTTAACGCCATTTAACGTTAGTTTAACGCCATTTAACGTTAGTTTAACGCCATTTAACGTTAGTTTAACTTCATTTAACCTTAATTAAACGCCATTTAACGTTAGTTTAACGCCATTTAACGTTAGTTTAACGCCATTTAACATTAGTTTAACGTCAATTAACCTTAATTAAACGCTATTTAACGTTAGTTTAACGCCATTTAACGTTAGTTTAACGCCATTTAACATTAGTTTAACGTCATTTAACCTTAATTAAACGCCATTTACAGTTAGTTTAACGCCATTTAGCGTTAGTTTAACGCCATTTAACGTTAGTTTAACGCCATTTAACGTTAGTTTAACGTCATTTAACCTTAATTAAACGCCATTTAACGTTAGTTTAACTTCATTTAACGTTAGCTTAACGCCATTTAGCGTTAGTTTAACGCCATTTAACGTTAGTTTAACGCCATTTAACATTAGTTTAATGTCATTTAACCTTAATTAAACGCCATTTACAGTTAGTTTAACGCCATTTAACGTTAGTTTAACGCTATTTAACGTTAGTTTAACTTCATTTAACGTTAGTTTAACTTCATTTAACGTTAGTTTAACGCCATTTAACGTTAGTTTAACGCCATTTAACATTAGTTTAACGTCATTTAACCTTAATTAAACGCCATTTAACGTTAGTTTAATGCCATTTAACGTTAGTTTAACGCCATTTAACATTAGTTTAACGTCATTTAACATTAGTTTAACGTCATTTAACCTTAATTAAACGCCATTTACAGTTAGTTTAACGCCATTTAACGTTAGTTTAACGTCATTTAACCTTAATTAAACTTCATTTAACGTTAGTTTACCGCGATTTAACGTTAGTTTAACGCCATTTAACGTTAGTTTAACGCTATTTAACGTTAGTTTAACTTCATTTAACGTTAGTTTAACTTCATTTAACGTTAGTTTAACGCCATTTAACGTTAGTTTAACGCCATTTAACATTAGTTTAACGTCATTTAACCTTAATTAAACGCCATTTACCGTTAGTTTAACGCCATTTAACGTTAGTTAAACGTCATTTAACGTTAATTTAACGGTATTTAACGTTAGTTTAACGCCATTTAACTTTAGTTTAACCTCATTTAACGCTAATTTAACGCCATTTAACGTTAGTTTAACGCCATTTAACGTTAGTTTAACGCCATTTAACGTTAGTTTAACGCCATTTAACGTTAGTTTAACGTTATTTAACGTTAGTTTAACGTTATTTAACGTTAGTTTAACGTTATTTAACGTTAGTTAAACGCCATTTAACGTTAGTTTAACGCCATTTAACGTTAGTTTAACGCCATTTAACGTTAGTTTACCGCCATTTAACGTTAGTTTAACGCTATTTAACGTTAGTTAACGCCATTTAACGTTAGTTTAACGCCATTTAACGTTAGTTTAACTCCATTTAACGTTAGTTTAACGCCATTTAACGTTAGTTTAACGCCATTTAACGTTAGTTTAACTTCATTTAACGTCAATTTAACGCCATTTAACGTTAGTTTAACTTCATTTAACGTTAGTTTACCGTCATTTAATGTTAGTTTAACGCCATTTAACGTTAGTTTAACGCCATTTAACGTTAGTTTAACTCCATTTAACGTTAGTTTAACGCCATTTAACGTTAGTTTAACGCCATTTAACGTTAGTTTAACGTTATTTAACCTTAAATAAACGCTATTTAACGTTAATTTAACGCCATTTAACGTTAGTTTAACGCCATTTAACATTAGTTAAACGTCATTTAACGTTAATTTAACGCTATTTAACGTTAGTTTAACGCCATTTAACGTTAGTTTACCGCCATTTAACGTCAATTTAACTTCATTTAACGTTAGTTTAACTTCATTTAACGTTAGTTTACCGTCATTTAATGTTAGTTTAACGTCATTTAACGTTAGTTTACCGCCATTTAACGTTAGTTTACCGCCATTTAACGTTAGTTTAACGCCATTTACCGTTAGTTTAACGTCATTTAACGTTAATTTAACGCCATTTAACGTTAGTTTAACGCCATTTAACGTTAGTTTAAAGCCATTTAACGTTAGTTTAACGCCATTTAACGTTAGTTTAACGCCATTTAACGTTAGCTTAACGCCATTTAACGTTAATTAAACGCCATTTTACGTTAGTTTAACGCCATTTTACGTTAGTTTAACGCCATTTAACGTTAGATTAACGCCATTTAACATTAGTTTAACGTTATTTAACATTAAGTAAACGCCATT
Source organism: Homarus americanus (assembly GCF_018991925.1). Lineage (NCBI taxonomy): Eukaryota > Metazoa > Arthropoda > Malacostraca > Decapoda > Nephropidae > Homarus > Homarus americanus. The sequence goes on from NW_024755649.1 coordinate 7,699, forward strand.
TAACGTTAGTTTAACGCCATTTAACGTTAGTTTAACGCCATTTAACGTTAGTTTAACGTTATTTAACGTTAGTTTACCGCCGTTTAACGTTAGTTTAACGTCATTTAACGTTAATTTAACGCCATTTAGCATGAGTTTAACGCCATTTAACGTTAGTTTAACGCCATTTAATGTTAGTTTAACGCCATTTCCCGTTAGTGTAACGCCGTTTCCCGTTAGTGTAACGCCATTTAACGTTAGTTAAACGTCATTTAACGTTAGTTTTCGTCATTTAACGTTAATTAAACACCATTTAACGTTAGTTTAACGCCATTTAACGTTATTGTAACGCCATATAACGTTAGTTTAACGCCATTTAACGTTAGTTTAACGCCATTTAACGTTAGTTTAACTTCATTTGACGTTAATTTAACGCCATTTAACGTTAGTTTAACGTCATTTAACCATAATTAAACGCCATTTAACGTTAGTTTAACGCCATTTAACCTTAATTAAACGCCATTTAACGTTAGTTTAACGCCATTTAACGTTAGTTTAACGCCATTTTACGTTAGTTTAACGCCATTTACCGTTAGTTTAACGCCATTTAACTTTAGTTTAATGCCATTTAACGTTAGTTTAACGTCATTTAACCTTAATTAAACGCCATTTAACGTCAGTTTAACGCCATTTAACGTTAGCTTAACGCCATTTGACGTTAGTTAAACGTCACTTAACGTTAATTTAACGGTATTTAGCGTTAGTTTAACGCCATTTAACGTTATTTTAACGTCATTGAACGTATTTTAACGCCATTTAACGTTAGTTTAACGCCATTTAACGTTAGTTTAACGTTATTTAACATTAATTAAACGCCATTTAACGTTAGTTTAACGCCATTTAACGTTAGTTTACCGCGATTTAACGTTAGTTTAACGCCATTTAACGTTAGTTTAACGCTATTTAACGTTAGTTTAACTTCATTTAACGTTAGTTTAACTTCATTTAACGTTAGTTTACCGCCATTAACGTTAGTTTAACGTCATTTAACGTTAATTAAACGCCATTTAACGTTAGTTTAACGCCATTTAACGTTAATTTAACGCCATTTAACGTTAGTTTAACGCCATTTAACGTTAATTTAACGCCATTTAACGTTAGTTTAACGTTATTTAACCTTAATTAAACGCCATTTAAATTTAGTTTAACGCCATTTTACGTTAGTTTAACTTCATTTAACGTTAATTTAACGCCATTTAACGTTAGTTTAACTTCATTTAACGTTAGTTTAACTTCATTTAACGTTCGTTTAACGTCATTTAACGTTAGTTTAACGCCATTTAACGTTAGTTTACCGCCATTTAACGTTAGTTTAACGTCATTTAACGTTAATTTAACGCCATATAACGTTAGTTTAACGCCATTTAACGTTAGTTTAACGCCATTTAACGTTAGTTTAACGCCATTTAACGTTAGTTTAACGCTATTTAACGTTAGTTTAACTTCATTTAACGTTAGTTTAACTTCATTTAACGTTAGTTTAACTTCATTTAACGTTAGTTTAACGCCATTTAACGTTAGTTTAACGCCATTTAACGTTAGTTTAACGCCATTTAACGTTAGTTTAACTTCATTTAACCTTAATTAAACGCCATTTAACGTTAGTTTAACGCCATTTAACGTTAGTTTAACGCCATTTAACATTAGTTTAACGTCATTTAACCTTACTAAACGCTATTTAACGTTAGTTTAACGCCATTTAACGTTAGTTTACATTTAACATTAGTTTAACGTCATTTAACCTTAGTTTAACGCCATTTAACGTTAGTTTAACGCCATTTAACATTAGTTTAACGTCATTTAACCTTAATTAAACGCCATTTACAGTTAGTTTAACGCCATTTAACGTTAGTTTAACGCTATTTAACGTTAGTTTAACTTCATTTAACGTTAGTTTAACTTCATTTAACGTTAGTTTAACGCCATTTAACGTTAGTTTAACGCCATTTAACATTAGTTTAACGTCATTTAACCTTAATTAAACTTCATTTAACGTTAGTTTAACTTCATTTAACGTTAGTTTAACGCCATTTAACGTTAGTTTAACGCCATTTAACATTAGTTTAACGTCATTTACAGTTAGTTTAACGCCATTTAACGTTAGTTTAACGTCATTTAACCTTAATTAAACTTCATTTAACGTTAGTTTACCGCGATTTAACGTTAGTTTAACGCCATTTAACGTTAGTTTAACGCTATTTAACGTTAGTTTAACTTCATTTAACGTTAGTTTAACTTCATTTAACGTTAGTTTAACGCCATTTAACGTTAGTTTAACGCCATTTAACATTAGTTTAACGTCATTTAACCTTAATTAAACGCCATTTACCGTTAGTTTAACGCCATTTAACGTTAGTTAAACGTCATTTAACGTTAATTTAACGGTATTTAACGTTAGTTTAACGCCATTTAACTTTAGTTTAACGTCATTTAACGCTAATTTAACGCCATTTAACGTTAGTTTAACGCCATTTAACGTTAGTTTAACGCCATTTTAACGTTAGTTTAACGCCATTTGCCGTTAGTTTAACGTTGTTAACGTTAGTTTAACGCCATTTTAACGTTGGTTGCGCCATTTAACGTTAGTTTAACGCCATTTAACGTTAGTTTAACATTTAACGTTAGTTAACCGCCATTTAACGTTAGTTTAACGCCATTTTACGTTAGTTTAACTCCATTTAACGTTGGTTTAACGCCATTTAACGTTAGTTTAACGCCATTTAACGTTAGTTTAACGCAATTTAACGTTAGTTTAACTCCATTTACCATTAGTTTAACGCCATTTAACGTTAGTTTAACGCCATTTAACGTTAGTTTAACGTTATTTAACCTTAATTAAACGCTATTTAACGTTAGTTTAACGCCATTTAACGTTAGTTTAACGCCATTTAACATTATTTAAACGTCATTTAACGTTAATTAATCGCTATTTAACGTTAGTTTAACGTTATTTAACGTTAATTTAACGCCATTTAACGTTAGTTTAACGCCATTTAACATTAGTTAAACGTCATTTAACGTTAATTTAACGCTATTTAACGTTAGTTTAACGCCATTTAACGTTAGTTTAACTTCATTTAACGTCAATTTAACGCCATTTAACGTTAGTTTAACTTCATTTAACGTTAGTTTACCGTCATTTAATGTTAGTTTAACGTCATTTAACGTTAGTTTACCGCCATTTAACGTTAGTTTACCGCCATTTAACGTTAGTTTAACGCCATTTACCGTTAGTTTAACGTCATTTAACGTTAATTTAACGCCATTTAACGTTAGTTTAAAGCCATTTAACGTTAGTTTAAAGCCATTTAACGTTAGTTTAACGCCATTTAACGTTAGTTTAACGCCATTTAACGTTAGCTTAACGCCATTTAACGTTAATTAAACGCCATTTTACGTTAGTTTAACGCCATTTTACGTTAGTTTAACGCCATTTAACGTTAGATTAACGCCATTTAACATTAGTTTAACGTTATTTAACATTAAGTAAACGCCATTTAACGTTAGTTTAACGCCATTTAACGTTAGTTTAACGCCATTTAACGTTAGTTTAACGTTATTTAACGTTAGTTTACCCCCATTTAACGTTAGTTTAACGTCATTTAACGTTAATTTAACGCCATTTAGCATTAGTTTAACGCCATTTAACGTTAGTTTAACGCCATTTAATGTTAGTTTAACGCCATTTCCCGTTAGTGTAACGCCATTTCCCGTCAGTGTAACGCCATTTAACGTTAGTTAAACGTCATTTAACGTTAGTTTTCGTCATTTAACGTTAATTAAACACCATTTAACGTTAGTTTAACGCCATTTAACGTTATTTTAACGCCATATAACGTTAGTTTAACGCCATTTAACGTTAGTTTAACGCCATTTAACGTTAGTTTAAAGCCATTTAACGTTAGTTTAACTTCATTTGACGTTAATTTAACGCCATTTAACGTTAGTTTAACGTCATTTAACCTTAATTAAACGCCATTTAACAATAGTTTAACGCCATTTAACTTTAATTAAACGCCATTTAACGTTAGTTTAACGCCATTTAACGTTAGTTTAACGCCATTTTACGTTAGTTTAACACCATTTTACGTTAGTTTAACACCATTTACCGTTAGTTTAACGCCATTTAACGTTAGTTTAATGCCATTTAACGTTAGTTTAACGTCATTTAACCTTAATTAAACGCCATTTAACGTCAGTTTAACGCCATTTAACGTTAGCTTAACGCCATTTGACGTTAGTTAAACGTCATTTAACGTTAATTTAACGGTATTTAGCGTTAGTTTAACGCCATTTAACGTTATTTTAACGTCATTGAACGTGTTACCGCGCCATTTTAACGTTGGTTTAACGCCCTTTTAACGTTAGTGCAGCGTTATTTAACCTTAGTGCGGCGCCATTTAACGTTAGTTTAACGTCATTTAACGTTAGTTTAACGCCATTTTAACGTTAGTTTAACGCCATTTAACGTTGGTTTACCGCGATTAACGTTGGTTTAACGTCAACGTTAGTTTAACGCTGTTTCGCTTGCATTGGTTTAACTTCATTTAACGTTAGTTTGCTTCATTGCGTTAGTTTTACCGCCGTGGCATTTAGTTTAACGTCATTTAACCTTAATTAAACGCCATTTAACGGTAGTTTAACGCCATTTAACCTTGATTAAACGCCATTTAACGTTAGTTTAACGCCATTTAACGTTGGTTTAACGCCATTTACCGTTAGTTTAATGCCATTTAACCTTAGTTTACTGCCATTTAACGTTAGTTTAACGTCATTTAACGTTAATTTACCGTTATTTAGCGTTAGTTTAATGCCATTTAACGTTAGTTTAACGTCATTTAACTTTAATTAAACGCCATTTAACGTCAGTTTAACACCATTTAACGTTAGTTTAACGCCATTTAACGTTAGTTTAACGCCATTTAACGTTAGTTAAGCGTCATTTAACGTTAGTTTAACGCCATTTAACGTTAGTTTAACGCCATTTAACGTTAGTTTAACGCCATTTAACGTTGGTTTAACGCTGTTAACGTTAGTTTAACTTCATTTAACGTTAGTTTAACTTCATTTAACGTTAGTTTACCGCCATTACCGTTAGTTTAACGTCATTTAACGTTAATTAAACGCCATTTAACGTTAGTTTGTCGTCATTTAACGTCAGTTTAACGCCATTTAACGTCAGTTTAACGCCATTTAACGTTAGTTTAACGCCATTTAACGTTATTTTAACGCCATTTAACGTTTGTTTAACGTCATTTAACGTTAGTTTATCGTCATTTAACGTTAGTTTACGCCATTTAACGTTAATTTAACGCCTTTTAACGTTAGTTTAACGCCATTTAAGGTTAGTTTAACACCATTTAACGTTAGTTTAACGCCATTTAACGTTAGTTTAACGCCATTTTACGTTAGTTTAATGCCATTTAACGTTAGTTTAACGCCATTTAACGTTAGTCTAACGCCATTTAACGTTAGTTTAACGCCATTTTACGTTAGTTTAACGCCATTTAACGTTAGTTTAACGCCATTTAACGTTAGTTTAACTCAATTTAACGTTACTTTAACGCCATTTAACGTTAGATTAACGCCATTTAACGTTAGTTAAACGTCATTTAACGCTAGTTTAACGTCATTTAACGTTAGTTTAGCTCCATTTAATGTTAGTTTAACGCCATTTAACCTTAATTAAACGCCATTTAACGTTAGTTTAACGTTATTTAATCTTAATTAAACGCCAATTAACGTTAGTTTAACGCCATTTAACGTTAGTTAAGCGTCATTTAACGTTAGTTTAACGCCATTTAACGTTAGTTTAACGCCATTTAACGTTAGTTTAACGCCATTAGCAGCAAACTATGGGTACAACGTTAGTTTAACGCCGTTTAACGTTAGTTTGCGCCATTTAACGTTAGTTTAACGCCATTTAACATTAGTTTAACGCGCCATTTACCGTTAGTTTAATGCCATTAACGTTAGTTTAACGCCATTTAACATTGGTTTAACGTCATTTAACGCCAGCAAACCATTTAATAACGTTAGTTTAACGCCATTTAACCTTAATTAAACGCCATTTAACGTTAGTTTAACGCCATTTAACATTAGTTTAACGTCATTTAACGTTAGTTTATCGTCATTTAACGTTAGTTTAACGCCATTTAACGTTAGTTTAACGCCATTTAACGTTAGTTTAACGTTATTTAAACTTAATTAAACGCCATTTAACGTTAGTTTAACGCCATTTAACGTTAGTTAAACGCCATTTATCGTTAGTTTAATGCCATTTTACGTTAGTTTAACGCCAAATTAACGTTAGTTAAACGTCATTTAACGTTAGTTTAACGTCATTTAAAGTTAGTTTAGCGCCATTTAATGTTAGTTTAACGCCATTTAACCTTAATTAAACGCCATTTAACGTTAGTTTAACGCCATTTAACGTTAGTTTAACGCCATTTAACATTAGTTTAACGTCATTTAACCTTAATTAAACGCCATTTACAGTTAGTTTAACGCCATTTAACGTTAGTTTAACGTCATTTAACCTTAATTAAACGCCATTTAACGTTAGTTTAACTTCATTTAACGTTAGTTTAACGCCATTTAACGTTAGTTTAACGCCATTTAACGTTAGTTTAACGCCATTTAACATTAGTTTAACGTCATTTAACCTTAATTAAACGCCATTTACAGTTAGTTTAACGCCATTTAACGTTAGTTTAGCGCTATTTAACGTCAGTTTAACTTCATTTAACGTTAGTTTAACTTCATTTAACGTTAGTTTAACGCCATTTAACGTTAGTTTAACGCCATTTAACATTAGTTTAACGTCATTTAACCTTAATTAAACTTCATTTAACGTTAGTTTAACTTCATTTAACGTTAGTTTAACGCCATTTAACGTTAGTTTAACGCCATTTAACATTAGTTTAACGTCATTTAACCTTAATTAAACGCCATTTAACGTTAGTTTAATGCCATTTAACGTTAGTTTAACGCCATTTAACATTAGTTAACGCCATTTAACGTTACTTAAACGTCATTTAACCTTAATTAAACGCCATTTAACGTTAGTTAAACGTCATTTAACGTTGTTTAACGCTATTTGAAAAGTTAGTTTAACATATTTAACGTTAGTTTAACTTCATTTAACGTTAATTTTACGCCGTTACAACGTTAGTTTAACTAAATTTAACATTAGTTTAACGTCATTTAACGTAAGTTTAACGCCATTTAACCTTAATTAAACGCCATTTAACGTTAGTTAAACGTCATTTAACGTTAATTTAACGCTATTTAACGTTAGTTTAACTTCATTTAACGTTAATTTAACTTCATTTAACGTTAGTTTAGCTTCATTTAACGTTAGTTTAACGTCATTTAACGTTAGTTTAACGCCATTTAACGTTAGTTTACCGCCAATTAACGTTAGTTTAACGTCATTTAACGTTAATTTAACGCCATATAACGTTAGTTTAACGCCATTTAACGTTAGTTTAACGCCATTTAACGTTAATTTAACGCCATTTACCGGTAGTTTACCGCCATTTAACATTAGTTTAACTTCATTTAACCTTAATTAAACGCCATTTACCGTTAGTTTAACGCCATTTAACGTTAATTTAACTTCATTTAACGTTAGTTTAACTTCATTTAACGTTAGTTTAACGCCATTTAACGTTAGTTTAACGCCATTTAACGTTAGTTTAACGCCATTTAACGTTAGTTTAACTTCATTTAACCTTAATTAAACGCCATTTAACGTTAGTTTAACGCCATTTAACATTAGTTTAACGTCAATTAACCTTAATTAAACGCTATTTAACGATAGTTTAACGCCATTTAACGTTAGTTTAACGCCATTTAACATTAGTTTAACGTCATTTAACCTTAATTAAACGCCATTTACAGTTAGTTTAACGCCATTTAACGTTAGTTTAACGCCATTTAACGTTAGTTTAACGTCATTTAACCTTAATTAAACGCCATTTAACGTTAGTTTAACTTCATTTGACGTTAGTTTAACGCCATTTAGCGTTAGTTTAACGCCATTTAACGTTAGTTTAACGCCATTTAACATTAGTTTAACGTCATTTAACCTTAATTAAACGCCATTTACAGTTAGTTTAACGCCATTTAACGTTAGTTTAACGCTATTTAACGTTAGTTTAACTTCATTTAACGTTAGTTTAACTTCATTTAACGTTAGTTTAACGCCATTTAACGTTAGTTTAACGCCATTTAACATTAGTTTAACGTCATTTAACCTTAATTAAACTTCATTTAACGTTAGTTTAACTTCATTTAACGTTAGTTTAACTTCATTTAACGTTAGTTTAACGCCATTTAACCTTAGTTTAACGCCATTTAACATTAGTTTAACGTCATTTAACCTTAATTAAACGCCATTTAACGTTAGTTTAATGCCATTTAACGTTAGTTTAACGCCATTTAACATTAGTTTAACGTCATTTAACCTTAATTAAACGCCATTTACAGTTAGTTTAACGCCATTTAACGTTAGTTTAACGTCATTTAACCTTAATTAAACTTCATTTAACGTTAGTTTACCGCGATTTAACGTTAGTTTAACGCCATTTAACGTTAGTTTAACGCTATTTAACGTTAGTTTAACTTCATTTAACGTTAGTTTAACTTCATTTAACGTTAGTTTAACGCCATTTAACGTTAGTTTAACGCCATTTAACATTAGTTTAACGTCATTTAACCTTAATTAAATGCCATTTACCGTTAGTTTAACGCCATTTAACGTTAGTTAAACGTCATTTAACGTTAATTTAACGGTATTTAACGTTAGTTTAACGCCATTTAACTTTAGTTTAACGTCATTTAACGCTAATTTAACGCCATTTAACGTTAGTTTAACGCCATTTAACGTTAGTTTAACGCCATTTAACGTTAGTTTAACGTTATTTAACGTTAGTTTAACGCCATTTAACGTTAGTTTAACGCCATTTAACGTTAGTTTAACGCCATTTAACGTTAGTTTAACGCCATTTAACGTTAGTTTAACGCCATTTAACGTTAGTTTAACGCCATTTAACGTTAGTTTAACGCAATTTAACGTTAGTTTAACTCCATTTACCATTAGTTTAACGCCATTTAACGTTAGTTTAACGCCATTTAACGTTAGTTTAACGTTATTTAACCTTAATTAAACGCTATTTAACGTTAGTTTAACGCCATTTAACGTTAGTTTAACGCCATTTAACATTATTTAAACGTCATTTAACGTTAATTAATCGCTATTTAACGTTAGTTTAACGTTATTTAACGTTAATTTAACGCCATTTAACGTTAGTTTAACGCCATTTAACATTAGTTAAACGTCATTTAACGTTAATTTAACGCTATTTAACGTTAGTTTAACGCCATTTAACGTTAGTTTAACTTCATTTAACGTCAATTTAACGCCATTTAACGTTAGTTTAACTTCATTTAACGTTAGTTTACCGTCATTTAATGTTAGTTTAACGTCATTTAACGTTAGTTTACCGCCATTTAACGTTAGTTTACCGCCATTTAACGTTAGTTTAACGCCATTTACCGTTAGTTTAACGTCATTTAACGTTAATTTAACGCCATTTAACGTTAGTTTAACGCCATTTAACGTTAGTTTAAAGCCATTTAACGTTAGTTTAACGCCATTTAACGTTAGTTTAACGCCATTTAACGTTAGCTTAACGCCATTTAACGTTAATTAAACGCCATTTTACGTTAGTTTAACGCCATTTTACGTTAGTTTAACGCCATTTAACGTTAGATTAACGCCATTTAACATTAGTTTAACGTTATTTAACATTAAGTAAACGCCATTTAACGTTAGTTTAACGCCATTTAACGTTAGTTTAACGCCATTTAACGTTAGTTTAACGTTATTTAACGTTAGTTTACCCCCATTTAACGTTAGTTTAACGTCATTTAACGTTAATTTAACGCCATTTAGCATTAGTTTAACGCCATTTAACGTTAGTTTAACGCCATTTAATGTTAGTTTAACGCCATTTCCCGTTAGTGTAACGCCATTTCCCGTCAGTGTAACGCCATTTAACGTTAGTTAAACGTCATTTAACGTTAGTTTTCGTCATTTAACGTTAATTAAACACCATTTAACGTTAGTTTAACGCCATTTAACGTTATTTTAACGCCATATAACGTTAGTTTAACGCCATTTAACGTTAGTTTAACGCCATTTAACGTTAGTTTAAAGCCATTTAACGTTAGTTTAACTTCATTTGACGTTAATTTAACGCCATTTAACGTTAGTTTAACGTCATTTAACCTTAATTAAACGCCATTTAACAATAGTTTAACGCCATTTAACTTTAATTAAACGCCATTTAACGTTAGTTTAACGCCATTTAACGTTAGTTTAACGCCATTTTACGTTAGTTTAACACCATTTTACGTTAGTTTAACACCATTTACCGTTAGTTTAACGCCATTTAACGTTAGTTTAATGCCATTTAACGTTAGTTTAACGTCATTTAACCTTAATTAAACGCCATTTAACGTCAGTTTAACGCCATTTAACGTTAGCTTAACGCCATTTGACGTTAGTTAAACGTCATTTAACGTTAATTTAACGGTATTTAGCGTTAGTTTAACGCCATTTAACGTTATTTTAACGTCATTGAACGTATTTTAACGCCATTTAACGTTAGTTTAACGCCATTTAACGTTAGTGTAACGTTATTTAACCTTAATTAAACGCCATTTAACGTTAGTTTAACGTCATTTAACGTTAGTTTAACGCCATTTAACGTTAGTTTAACGCCATTTAACGTTAGTTTACCGCGATTTAACGTTAGTTTAACGCCATTTAACGTTAGTTTAACGCTATTTAACGTTAGTTTAACTTCATTTAACGTTAGTTTAACTTCATTTAACGTTAGTTTACCGCCATTAACGTTAGTTTAACGTCATTTAACGTTAATTAAACGCCATTTAACGTTAGTTTAACGCCATTTAACGTTAGTTTAACGCCATTTTACGTTAGTTTAACTTCATTTAACGTTAATTTAACGCCATTTAACGTTAGTTTAACGCCATTTAACGTTAGTTTAACGCCATTTTACGTTAGTTTAACGCCATTTAACGTTAGTTTAAAATTTTACTGGTTCTGTTAATTTAACGCCATTGAACGTTAGCTAACTTCATTTAACGTTAGTTTAACTTCATTTAACGTTAGTTTAACCCTATTTAACGTTAGTTTAACGCCATTTAACGTTAGTTTAACGTCATTTAACGTTAATTTAACGCCATATAACGTTAGTTTAACGCCATTTAACGTTACTTTAACGCCATTTAACGTTAGTTTAACGCCATATAACGTTAGTTTAACGCAATTTAACGTTAGTTTAACTTCATTTAACGTTAGTTTAACTTCATTTAACATTAGTTTACCGCCATTACCGTTAGTTTAACGTCATTTAACGTTAATTAAACGCCATTTAACGTTAGTTTGTCGTCATTTAACGTCAGTTTAACGCCATTTAACGTCAGTTTAACGCCATTTAACGTTAGTTTAACGCCATTTAACGTTATTTTAACGCCATTTAACGTTTGTTTAACGTCATTTAACGTTAGTTTATCGTCATTTAACGTTAGTTTACGCCATTTAACGTTAATTTAACGCCTTTTAACGTTAGTTTAACGCCATTTAAGGTTAGTTTAACGCCATTTAAGGTTAGTTTAACGCCATTTAACGTTAGTTTAACGCCATTTTACGTTAGTTTAATGCCATTTAACGTTAGTTTAATGCCATTTAACGTTAGTTTAACACCATTTAACGTTAGTTTAACGCCATTTTACGTTAGTTTAACGCCATTTAACGTTAGTTTAACGCCATTTAACGTTAGTTTAACTCAATTTAACGTTACTTTAACGCCATTTAACGTTAGTTTAACGCCATTTAACGTTAGTTAAACGTCATTTAACGCTAGTTTAACGTCATTTAACGTTAGTTTAGCTCCATTTAATGTTAGTTTAACGCCATTTAACCTTAATTAAACTCCATTTAACGTTAGTTTAACGTTATTTAATCTTAATTAAACGCCAATTAACGTTAGTTTAACGCCATTTAACGTTAGTTAAACGTCATTTAACGTTAGTTTAACGTTATTTAACTTTAGTTTAGCGCCATTTAATGTTAGTTTAACGCCATTTAACCTTAATTAAACGCCATTTAACGTTAGTTTAACGCCATTTAACGTTAGTTTAACGCCATTTAACGTTAGTTTAACGCCATTTAACGTTACCTTAACGCCATTTAACGTTAGTTAAACGTCATTTAACGTTAGTTTAACGTCATTTAAAGTTAGTTTAGCGCCATTTAATGTTAGTTTAACGCCATTTAACCTTAATTAAACGCCATTTAACTTTAGTTTAACGCCATTTAACGTTAGTTTAACGCCATTTAACGTTAGTTTAACGCCATTTAACGTTAGTTTAACGCCATTTAACATTAGTTTAACGCCATTTACCGTTAGTTTAATGCCATTAACGTTAGTTTAACGCCATTTACCACAGCTAACGTCATTTAACCTTAATTAAACGCCATTTAACGTTAGTTTAACGCCATTTAACCCACTAAACGCCACATATTTAACGTTAGTTTAACGCCATTTAACATTAGTTTAACGTCATTTAACGTTAGTTTATCGTCATTTAACGTTAGTTTAACGCCATTTAACGTTAGTTTAACGCCATTTAACGTTAGTTTAACGTTATTTAAACTTAATTAAACGCCATTTAACGTTAGTTTAACGCCATTTAACGTTAGTTAAACGCCATTTATCGTTAGTTTAATGCCAAATTAACGTTAGTTAAACGTCATTTAACGTTAGTTTAACGTCATTTAAAGTTAGTTTAGCGCCATTTAATGTTAGTTTAACGCCATTTAACCTTAATTAAACGCCATTTAACGTTAGTTTAACGCCATTTAACGTTAGTTTAACGCCATTTAACATAGTTTAACGTCATTTAACCTAATTAAACGCCATTTACAGTTAGTTTAACGCCATTTAACGTTAGTTTAACGTCATTTAACCCACTTAAACGCCATTTAACGTTAGTTTAACTTCATTTTAACGTTAGTTTAACGCCATTTCTAACGTTAGTTTAACGCCATTTAACGTTAGTTTAACGCCATTTAACGTTAATTTAACGGTATTTGACGTTAGTTTAACGCTATTTAACGTTACTTTAACGCTATTTAACGTTACTTTAACGCCATTTAACGTTAGTTTTACGTCATTTAACCTTAATTAAACGCCATTTAACGGTAGTTTAACGTCATTTAACGTTAGCTTAAAATCAATTAACGTTAGTTTAACGACATTTAACGTTAGTTTAACGTCATCTAATGTTAGTTTAACATCATCTAACGTTAGTTTAACGTCATTTAACGTTAGTTTAACCCCATTTAACATTAGTTTAACGTCATTTAACCTTAATTAAACGCCATTTAACGTTAGTTTAATGCCATTTAACGTTAGTTTGTGCCATTTAACATTAGTTTAACGCCATTTAACGTTACTTAAACGTCATTTAACCTTAATTAAACGCGCCATTTAACGTTAGTTAAACGTCATTTAACGTTAATTTAACGCTATTTAACGTTAGTTTAACGCCATTTAACATTAGTTTAACGTCATTTAACCTTAATTTAACGCCATTTAACGTTAGTTTAATGCCATTTAACGTTAGTTTAACGCCATTTAACATTAGTTAACGCCATTTAACGTTACTTAAACGTCATTTAACCTTAATTAAACGCCATTTAACGTTAGTTAAACGTCATTTAACGTTAATTTAACGCTATTTAACGTTAGTTTAACGCCATTTAACGTTAGTTTAACTTCATTTAACGTTAATTTAACTTCATTTAACGTTAGTTTAGCTTCATTTAACGTTAGTTTAACGTCATTTAACGTTAGTTTAACGCCATTTAACGTTAGTTTACCGCCAATTAACGTTAGTTTAACGTCATTTAACGTTAATTTAACGCCATATAACGTTAGTTTAACGCCGTTTAACGTTAGTTTAACGCCATTTAACGTTAATTTAACGCCATTTACCGTTAGTTTACCGCCATTTAACATTAGTTTAACTTCATTTAACCTTAATTAAACGCCATTTACCGTTAGTTTAACGCCATTTAACGTTAGTTTAACTTCATTTAACGTTAGTTTAACTTCATTTAACGTTAGTTTAACGCCATTTAACGTTAGTTTAACGCCATTTAACGTTAGTTTAACGCCATTTAAGGTTAGTTTAACGCCATTTAACGTTAGTTTAACTTCATTTAACCTTAATTAAACGCCATTTAACGTTAGTTTAACGCCATTTAACGTTAGTTTAACGCCATTTAACATTAGTTTAACGTCATTTAACCTTAATTAAACGCTATTTAACGTTAGTTTAACGCTCATTTAACGTTAGTTTAACGCCATTTAATATTGTTTAATGTCATTTAACCTTAATTAAACGCTATTTACAGTTTGTTTAACGCCATTTAACGTTAGTTTAACGTCATTTAACCTTAATTAAACGCCATTTAACGTTAGTTTAACTTCATTTAACGTTAGTTTAACGCCATTTAACGTTAGTTTAACGCCATTTAACGTTAGTTTAACGCCATTTAACATTAGTTTAACGTCATTTAACCTTAATTAAACGCCATTTACAGTTAGTTTAACGCCATTTAACGTTAGTTTAACGCTATTTAACGTTAGTTTAACTTCATTTAACGTTAGTTTAACTTCATTTAACGTTAGTTTAACGCCATTTAACGTTAGTTTAACGCCATTTAACATTAGTTTAACGTCATTTAACCTTAATTAAACTTCATTTAACGTTAGTTTAACTTCATTTAACGTTAGTTTAACTTCATTTAACGTTAGTTTAACGCCATTTAACATTAGTTTAACGTCTTTAACCTTAATTTCAAACGCCATTTAACGTTAGTTTAATGCCATTTAATTAGTTTAACGCCATTTAACGTTGGTTTAACTTCATTTTAACGTTAGTTTAACTTCATTTTAAGGTTTAACCCCCATTTAACGTTAGTTTAACGCTATTTAACGTTATTGGCCGCCATTTAACGTTAGTTTAACGCCATTTAACATTATTTAAACGTCATTTAACGTTAATTAATCGCTATTTAACGTTAGTTTAACGTTATTTAACGTTAATTTAACGCCATTTAACGTTAGTTTAACGCCATTTAACATTAGTTAAACGTCATTTAACGTTAATTTAACGCTATTTAACGTTAGTTTAACGCCATTTAACGTTAGTTTAACTTCATTTAACGTCAATTTAACGCCATTTAACGTTAGTTTAACTTCATTTAACGTTAGTTTACCGTCATTTAATGTTAGTTTAACGTCATTTAACGTTAGTTTACCGCCATTTAACGTTAGTTTACCGCCATTTAACGTTAGTTTAACGCCATTTACCGTTAGTTTAACGTCATTTAACGTTAATTTAACGCCATTTAACGTTAGTTTAAAGCCATTTAACGTTAGTTTAAAGCCATTTAACGTTAGTTTAACGCCATTTAACGTTAGTTTAACGCCATTTAACGTTAGCTTAACGCCATTTAACGTTAATTAAACGCCATTTTACGTTAGTTTAACGCCATTTTACGTTAGTTTAACGCCATTTAACGTTAGATTAACGCCATTTAACATTAGTTTAACGTTATTTAACATTAAGTAAACGCCATTTAACGTTAGTTTAACGCCATTTAACGTTAGTTTAACGCCATTTAACGTTAGTTTAACGTTATTTAACGTTAGTTTACCCCCATTTAACGTTAGTTTAACGTCATTTAACGTTAATTTAACGCCATTTAGCATTAGTTTAACGCCATTTAACGTTAGTTTAACGCCATTTAATGTTAGTTTAACGCCATTTCCCGTTAGTGTAACGCCATTTCCCGTCAGTGTAACGCCATTTAACGTTAGTTAAACGTCATTTAACGTTAGTTTTCGTCATTTAACGTTAATTAAACACCATTTAACGTTAGTTTAACGCCATTTAACGTTATTTTAACGCCATATAACGTTAGTTTAACGCCATTTAACGTTAGTTTAACGCCATTTAACGTTAGTTTAAAGCCATTTAACGTTAGTTTAACTTCATTTGACGTTAATTTAACGCCATTTAACGTTAGTTTAACGTCATTTAACCTTAATTAAACGCCATTTAACAATAGTTTAACGCCATTTAACTTTAATTAAACGCCATTTAACGTTAGTTTAACGCCATTTAACGTTAGTTTAACGCCATTTTACGTTAGTTTAACACCATTTTACGTTAGTTTAACACCATTTACCGTTAGTTTAACGCCATTTAACGTTAGTTTAATGCCATTTAACGTTAGTTTAACGTCATTTAACCTTAATTAAACGCCATTTAACGTCAGTTTAACGCCATTTAACGTTAGCTTAACGCCATTTGACGTTAGTTAAACGTCATTTAACGTTAATTTAACGGTATTTAGCGTTAGTTTAACGCCATTTAACGTTATTTTAACGTCATTGAACGTATTTTAACGCCATTTAACGTTAGTTTAACGCCATTTAACGTTAGTGTAACGTTATTTAACCTTAATTAAACGCCATTTAACGTTAGTTTAACGTCATTTAACGTTAGTTTAACGCCATTTAACGTTAGTTTAACGCCATTTAACGTTAGTTTACCGCGATTTAACGTTAGTTTAACGCCATTTAACGTTAGTTTAACTTCATTTAACGCGGCTTAACTTCATTGCCGTTAGTTTACTGCCATTTAACGTTAGTTTAACGCCATTTAACGTTAGTTTAACGCCATTTAACGCTAGTTTAACGTTATTTAACCTTAATTAAACGCCATTTAACGATAGTTTATCGCCAATTAACGTTAGTTTAACGCCATTTAACGTTAGTTTAACGCCATTTAACGTTAGTTAAACGTCATTTAACGTTAGTTAAACATCATTTAACGTTAGTTAAACGTCATTTAACGTTAATTTAACGCCATTTAATGTTAGTTTAACTTCATTTAACGTTAGTTTAATGGCATTTAACGTTAGTTTAACGCCATTTAACGTTAGTATACCGCCATTTAACGTTAGTTTAACGTCATTTAACGTTAATTTAACGCCATATAACGTTAGTTTAACGCCATTTAACGTTAGTTTAACGCTATTTAACGTTAGTTTACCGCCATTACCGTTAGTTTAACGTTATTTAACGTTAATTAAACGCCATTTAACGTTAGGTTAAGGCCATTTAACGTTAGTTTAACGCCATTTAACGTTAGTTTAACGCCATTTAACGTTAGTTTAACGCCATTTAACGTTAGTTTAACGCCATTTAACGTTAGTTTAACGCCATTTAACGTTAGTTTAACGCCATTTAACGTTAGTTTAACGCCATTTAACGTTAGTTTAACGCCATTTAACGTTAGTTTAACGTCATTTAACCTTAATTAAACGCCATTTAACGTTAGTTTAACGCCATTTAACATTAGTTTAACGATATTTAACCTTAATTAAACGCCATTTAATGTTAGTTTAACGGCATTTAACGTTAGTTTAACGCCATTTAACGTTAGTTTAACGCAATTTAACGTTAGTTTAACGCCATTTAACGTTAGTTTAACGTCATTTAACGTTAGTTTAACGCCATTTACCGTTAGTTTAACGCCATTTAACGTTAGTTTAACGTTATTTAACCTTAATTAAACGCCATTTAACGTTAGTTTAACGCCATTTAACATTAGTTTAACGCCATTTAACCTTAATTAAACGCCATTTAACGTTAGTTTAACGCCATTTAACATTAGTTTATCGATATTTATCCTTAATTAAACGCCATTTAACGTTAGTTTAACGGCATTTAACGTTAGTTTAACGCCATTTAACGTTAGTTTAACGCCATTTAACGTTAGTTTAACGCCATTTAACGTTAGTTTAACGCCTTTTTACGTTACTTTAACGCCATTTAACGTTAGTTTTACGTCATTTAACCTTAATTAAACGCCATTTAACGTTAGTTTGACTCCATTTAACGTTAGTTTAACGCCATTTAACGTTAGTTTACCGCCATTTAACGTTAGTTTAACGCCATTTAACGTTAGTTTAATGCCATTTAACGATAGTTTACGCCATTTAACGTTAGTTTAACGCCATTTAACGTTAGTTTAACGTCATTTATCGTTAGTTTATCGCCATTTATCGTTAGTTTAACGCCATTTTCCGTTAGTTTAACGCCATTTTACGTTAGTTTAACGTCATTTAACGTTAATTTAACACTATTTAACGTTAGTGTAACGCCATTTAACGTTAGTTTAACTTCATTTAACGTTAATTTAACGCTATTTACCGTTAGTTTAACTTCATTTAACGTTAGTTTAACTTAATTTAACGTTAATTAAACGCCATTTATCGTTAGTTTAACGCCATTTAACGTTAGTTTAACGCCATTTAACGTTAGTTTAACGTTATTAACCTTAATTAAACGCCATTTAACGTTAGTTTAACGCCATTTAACGTTAGTTTAACGCCATTTAACATTAGTTTAACGCCATTTAACATTAGTTTAACGTCATTTAACCTTAATAAAACGCCATTTAACGTTAGTTTAACGCCATTTAACATTAGTTTAACGATATTTAACCTTAATTAAACGCCATTTAACGTTAGTTTAACGCCATTTAACGTTAGTTTAACGCCATTTAACGTTAGTTTAACGCCATTTTACGTTACTTTAACGCCATTTAACGTTAGTTTAACGCCATTTAACGTTAGTTTAACGCCATTTAACATTACTTTAACATCATTTAACCTTAATTAAACGCCATTTAGCGTTAGTTTAACGCCATCTAACCTTAATTAAACGCCATTTAACGTTAGTTTAACGCCATTTAACGTTAGTTTAACGTCATTTAACGTTAGTTTAATGCCATTTAACGTTAGTTTAACGCCATCTAACCTTAATTTAACGCCATTTACCGTTAGTTTAATGCCATTTCACGTTAGTTTAACGTCATTTAACCTTAATTAAACGCCATTTAACGTTAGTTTAACGCCATTTAACGTTAGCTTAACGCCATTTAACGTTAGTTTAACGTCATTTAACTTTAATTTAACGCCATTTAACGTTAGTTTAACGCCATTTAACGTTAGTTTAACGCCATTTAACGTTATTTTAACGTTATTTAACCTTAATTAAACGCCATTTAACGTCAGTTTAACGCCATTCAACGTCAGTTTAACGCCATTCAACGTTAGCTTAACGCCATTTAACGTTAGTTAAACGTCATTTAACGTTAATTTAACGGTATTTAACGTTAGTTTAACGCCATCTAACGTTAGTTTAACGTCATTTAACGTTAATTTAACGCAATTTAACGTTAGTTTAACGCCATTTAATGTTAGTTTAACGCCATTTAACGTTAGTTTAACGCCATTTAACGGTAGTTTAACGCCATTTAATGTTAGTTTAACGCCATTTTACGTTAGTTTAACGCCATTTAACGTTAGTTTAACGCCATTTAACTTTAGTTTAACGCCATTTATCGTTAGTTTAACTTCATTTAACGTTAATTTAACGCCAATTAACGTTAGTTTAATGCCATTTAACGTTAGTTTAACGCCATTTAACGTTAGTTTAACGCCATTTAACGTTAGTTTAACGCCATTTAACGTTAGTTTAAATCCATTTAACGTTAGTTTAACGCCATTTAACGTTAGTTTAACATTATTTAACCTTAATTAAACGCCATTTAACGTTAGTTTAACGCCATTTAACGTTAGTTTAACGCCATTTATCGTTAGTTTAACGCCATTTTACGTTAGTTTAACGCCAATTAACGTTAGTTAAACGTCATTTAACGTTAATTTAACGCTATTTAACGTTAGTTTAACGTCATTTAACGTTAGTTTAACTTCATTTAACATTAATTTAACGCTATTTCACGTTAGTTTAACGCCATTTAACGTTAGTTTAACGCCATTTAACGTTAGTTTAACGCCATTGAACGTTAGTTTAACGCCATTGAACGTTAGTTTAACGCCATTTAACGTTAGTTTAACGCCATTTAACGTTAGTTTAACGCCATTTCACGTTAGTTTAACTTCATTTAACGTTAATTTAACACCATTTAACGTTAGTTTAACGCCATTTAACGTTAGTTTAACGCCATTTAACGTTAGTTTAACGCCATTTAACGTTAGTTTAACGCCATTTAACGTTAGTTTAACGCCATTTAACGTTAGTTTAACGCCATTTAACGTTAGTTTAACGCCATTTAACGTTAGTTTAACGCCATTTAACCTTTGATTTAACGCCATTTAACGTTAGTTTAACGCAATTTAACGTTAGTTTAACGTTATTTAACCTTAATTAAACGCCATTTAACGTTAGTTTAACGCCATTTAACGTTAGTTTAACGCCATTTAACGTTAGTTTAATTCCATTTAACGATAGTTTAACGCCATTTAACGTTAGTTTAACGCCAATTAACGTTAGTTTAACGTCATTTAACGTTAGTTTAACGCAATTTAACGTTAGTTTAACGTTATTTAACCTTAATTAAACGCCATTTAACGTTAGTTTAACGCCATTTAACGTTAGTTTAACGCCATTTAACGTTGGTTTAACGCCATTTAACGTTAGTTTAACGCCATTTAACGTTAGTTAATTCCATTTAACGATAGTTTAACGCCATTTAACGTTAGTTTAACGCCATTTAACGTTAGCTTAACGTCATTTAACGTTAGTTTAACGCCATTTATCGTTAGTTTAACGCCATTTTACGTTAGTTTAACGCCAATTAACGTTAGTTTAACGTCATTTAACGTTAATTTAACGCTATTTAACGTTAGTTTAACGCCATTTAACGTTAGTTTAACGTCATTTAACGTTAATTTAACGCTATTTAACGTTAGTTTAATTTCATTTAACGTTAGTTTAACTTCATTTAACGTTAATTAAACGCCATTTATCGTTAGTTTAACGCCATTTAACGTTAGTTTAACGCCATTTAACGTTAGTTTAACGTCATTTAACCTTAATTAAACGCCATTTAACTTTAATTAACGCCATTTAACGTTAGTTTAACGCCATTCATCGTTAGTTTAACTTCATTTAACGTTAATTTAACGCCATTTAACGTTAGCTTAACGCCATTTAACGTTAGCTTAACGCCATTTAACGTTAGTTTAACGCCATTTAACGTTAGTTTAACGCCATTTAACGTTAGTTTAACGCCATTTAACGTTAGTTTAACGCCATTTAACATTAGTTTAACGTTAGTTTAACGTTATTTAACCTTAATTAAACGCCATTTAACGTTAGTTTAACGCCATTGAACGTTAGTTTAACGCCATTTAACGTTAGTTTAACGCCATTTAACGTTAGTTTAATGCCATTTAACGATAGCTTAACGCCATTTAACGTTAGTTTAACGCCATTTAACATTAGTTCAACGTCATTTAACCTTAATTAAACGCCATTTAACGTTAGTTTAACGCCATTTAACGTTAGTTTAACGCCATTTAACGTTAGTTTAACGCCATTTAACGTTAGTTTAACGCCATTTAACGTTAGTTTAACGCCATTTAACGTTAGTTTAACGTTATTTAACCTTAGTTAAACGCCATTTAACGTTAGTTTAACGCCATTTAACGTTAGTTTAACGCCATTTAACGTTAGTTTAACGCCATTTAACGTTAGTTTAACGCCATTTAACGTTAGTTAAACGCCATTTAACGTTAGTTTAACGCCATTTAACGTTAGTTTAACGCCATTTAACGTTAGTTTAACGCCATTTAACGTTAGTTTAACGCCATTTAACGTTAGTTTAACGTTAGTTTAACGTTATTTAGCCTTAATTAAACGCCATTTAACGTTAGTTTAACGCCATTTAATGTTAGTTTAACACCATTTAACGTTAGTTTAACGCCATTTAACGTTGGTTTAACGCCATTTAACGTTAGTTTAACGCCATTTAACTTTGGTTTAATACCATTTAACGATAGCTTAACGCCATTTAACGTTAGTTTAACGCCATTTAACGTTAGTTTAACGCCATTTAACGTTAGTTTAATGTCATTTAACGTTAGTTTAACGCCGTTTACCGTTAGTTTAACGCCATTTAACGTTAGTTTAACGTTATTTAACCTTAATTAAACGCCATTTAACGTTAGTTTAACGCCATTTAACATTAGTTTAACGCCATTTTACGTTAGTTTAACGCCATTTAACATTAGTTCAACGTCATTTAACCTTAATTAAACGCCATTTAACGTTAGTTTAACGCAATTTAGCATTAGTTTAACGATATTTAACCTTAATTTAACGCCATTTAACGTTAATTTAACGCCATTTAACGTTAGTTTAACGCCATTTAACGTTAGTTTAACGCCATTTAACGTTAGTTTAACGCGATTTTACGTTAGTTTAACGCCATTTAACGTTAGTTTAACGTCATTTAACCTTAATTAAACGCCATTTAACGTTAGTTTAACGCCATTTAACGTTAGTTTAACGCCATTTAACATTACTTTAAATCATTTAACCTTAATTAAACGCCATTTAGCGTTAGTTTAACGCCATCTAACCTTAATTAAACGCCATTTAACGTTAGTTTAACGCCATTTAACGTTAGTTTAACGTCATTTAACGTTAGTTTAACGCCATTTAACGTTAGTTTAACGCCATTTAACGTTAGTTTAGCGCCATTTAACGTTAATTTAACGCCATTTAACGTTAATTTAACGCCATTTAACGTTAATTTAACGCCATTTAACGTTAGTTTAACGTCATTTAACGTTAGTTTAACGCCATTTAACGTTAGTTTAACGTCTTTTATTGTTGACTTTGTTATACTCGATCAGGGGACTTTGTTATACTCGATCAGGGGACTTTGTTATACTCGCTCAGGGGACTTTGTTATACTAGCTCAGGGGACTTTGTTATACTAGATCAGGGGACTTTGTTATACTCGATCAGGGGACTTTGTTATACTCGATCAGGGGCCTTTGTTATACTAGATCAGGGGACTTTGTTATACTAGATCAGGGGACTTTGTTACCTCGATCAGGGGCCTTTCTTATACTCGATCAGGGGCCTTTCTTATACTCGATCAGGGGCCTTTGTTATACTCGATCAGGGGTCTTTGTTATACTAGAACAGGGGACTTTGTTATACTCGATCAGGGGACTTTGTTATACTCGATCAGGGGGTTTGTTATACTCGATCAGGGGACTTTGTTATACTCGATCAGGGGACTTTGTTATAGTAGATCAGGGGCCTTTGTTATACTCGATCAGGGGACTTTGTTATAGTAGATCAGGGGCCTTTGTTATACTCGATCAAGGGGCTTTGTTATACTCGATCAGGAGTCTTTGTTATACTCGCTCAGGGGACTTTGTTATACTCGATCAGGGGGCTTTGTTATACTCGATCAGGAGGCTTTGTTATACTAGCTCAGGGGACTTTGTTATACTAGATCAGGGGACTTTGTTATACTCGATCAGGAGGCTTTCTTATACTCGCTCAGGGGACTTTGTTATACTAGCTCAGGGGACTTTGTTGTACTAGATCAGGGGCCTTTGTTATACTCGATCAGGGGACTTTGTTATACTCGCTCAGGGGACTTTGTTATACTAGATCAGGAGGCTTTGTTATACTAGATCAGGGGACTTTGTTATACTCGATCAGGGGCCTTTGTTATACTCGATCAGGAGGCTTTGTTATACTCGCTCAGGGGACTTTGTTATACTAGATCAGGAGGCTTTGTTATACTAGATCAGGTGACTTTGTTATACTAGCTCAGTGGCCTTTGTTATACTAGCTCAGGGGACTTTGTTATACTAGCTCAGGGGACTTTGTTATACTAGCTCAGGGGACTTTGTTATACTAGATCAGGGGACTTTGTTATACTAGATCAGGGGACTTTGTTATACTAATTCAGGGGACTTTGTTATACTCGCTCAGGGGACTTTGTTATACTAGCTCAGGGGACTTTGTTATACTAGGATCAGGGGGCTTTGTTCTACTCGATCTGGGGACTTTGTTATACTAGCTCAGGGGACTTTGTTATACTAGCTCAGGGGATTTTGTTATACTAGATCAGGGGACTTTGTTATACTAGGATCAGGGGACTTTGTTCTACTCGATCTGGGGACTTTGTTATACTAGCTCAGGGGACTTTGTTATACTAGCTCAGGGGACTTTGTTATACTAGATCAGGGGACTTTGTTATACTCGATCAGGGGACTTTGTTATACTCGATCAGGAGGCTTTGTTATACTCGCTCAGGGGGCTTTGTTATACTCGCTCAGGGGACTTTGTTATACTCGATCAGGGGACTTTGTTATACTCGATCAGGGGACTTTGTTATA
>NW_024755650.1:0-12334 GCF_018991925.1 Homarus americanus
CCCCCCCAAAGTTTGTGGTTTTTTACTTCGCGGTTCTCGGTTATTCGCGGATGACACCTTGGATGTATCTAAGAAAGTCTGTGGGTAGTTTTAAAGTTGCCGTCATTTTCGCGGCTGGGACAGGGAGCCATTCGTTCTAGAGACAGTAATTTCCTTTACCTGTATTGTAAATATTTGTGTGTGTAGACACACACACAAATACTATACTACAGGTAAAAGAAATAATTGTCTTAAGGGTAAACACCTGAAGGTAATACGTATACATTTCTTTGTACACAAGAAAAAAAAATTACCCACCGGTGCTTGACAACTGCCACTGTTGGGGAGGGGGGTGTACAGACTGTAAAAATCTTCTTGGGCTTAAGCCCAGTTTACAGTGTGATGTAATCTTAATTGTCTGCTTGATAATAATGATGATCATCTTTATTGCCACTCTGAGTGACAGACTTATTATTTTAAGAAAATCACTTAGCTGCCTGGCGGGCTGCATCTCGCTGGCACTCGTTCGTCCAATGTTGCCGTCCAAGATACTGTCACTTTGAACACTGCATCTTGCTATGAATGGTGGATTATATGCACAGTCACAGTCCTTTGGAACACAGAAGAAAAATATTAAAACTATCCTTGTGGCGGCAACAATGCCTTCTGGACAGTTCGGCCGGTTCACTTTATTCTCTATTCCAGTTCTCATCAACGAAATTATCTCTGTGCTATAACTATGTACACTGTGTCTCCTTATGAATGGTGATCGTAATCAGTAACAGTCTGGTGGAAAACACACACACAAAAGACAAACTTTCTTTGTAGCACCAAATACCATGTCTTGGCTACTCTCAGGCACTGGTGCCTGATTGCTCGTCCCAATTTTGATTTGTTTCACTTCAATTTATTTTCAATCCACCGCGGTCACTGCTGTCATTATGGACTGTCTTCGCTAAAGGCACAGTACTGCACTCGCTGATCGACCTTTGGACGGTCAGTCACAACCATGAACGCAACTCATAAATTTTTCTGGATAAACTTTGTCATGTGGCAATGATTTTATGGTTGTATACCTCCCGGCCTATTCCTCTGGTGAGTACGTAGTGTGTTATTAAATATACAATGGGGAATGACGTTAAAAATCCTGCATCGATTTACACATTCACATCACTAAGACAATCTCGATGTTCAACAACGAAGGCCCAAGTGCCAACACTCTTTGTCACAGAGACGCAACACGACACGACCCGACCCGCACATTTTTCAAAGTTAGTTTTCTACACTTGGGATAAAAAATAGTTGTTCAGATTTCGTACAAAAGAGCTACTTTTCATGCTGATTAAGGACCTGGGTTCACAATAAAAAAAAATTAATTAATGACCTTTGAAATATTTAGATATTTAAAATTTCAATTACGCTGTGCCCGTAAGTTTTAAATCACCTTTACATACATTTTTTTTAAATATAGACTATCAAGGTGTCTACTGGTCTGGAAAACCTGGAAAGGCCTGGGAATTTTACGAATAAACCTGGAATTTTATGCATATTTAGTTCAACTTTACAATATTGTGTTTTTGACATCAATCTGACCATAAATTAATGAAGTACTTTATAATAGGTAAATAATTAAACTTTTGGGAACAAATTCCAGTAATAGACCACTCCAATAACTGAATTATTTGTGTGCTTACAGTATCATATTTCATGTTAGTGATCAAATAACCAAATATTACAGGTTATACCAAATGATTTTGTAATGAGTATTGTCAGAGATGAATTGTTCTTATAGTTAAGTGACTTTATTTAAGTGGATTATTCCACATATTAATCATGAATCATAGGTGGATGAGGAGTGTGATTTTTGGGGTTTTGCCAGATTTCCGACTTTTTTGGAATCTCTAATTCAACCCACTTGAATCGCACAAATCCAAAGGAGAAAAATATGGAGGGGGGTGTCAAGGTTTTTGCCGATGTTCATCACTAGGCTTAGGGTGGGTCGTGAAAGGATCTTCAATTTCTTGATTAATATAATTTATATCTTTAAATTTCCCAATAGTATATACTGTACATATTATTGAAAACCTCTAATTTTGTTAGTCATAATAAATACTTAATTAATGTACCTGGAATTTTTCAAATTTACACCTGGGAAATCTGGAAAATCCATGGAATTATGATTTGTCTGGCCAGTAGACACCCTGTAATATGGTAAATAAACTAACTTTTCATGGTATATTAACATTTGAAGAGACAAAATTATGACTTGGTTATTTTACCATTGTTTCTTAACATTACTGAAGAAAGAATCCCCATTTGTAGGTGACATGTTGCATCATCTTCCTGAGGCAGTGGACCAGAAGGTATGACACTGTAGACACTGGGAAGAATACTTTACTACCATCACCAAGTGGCATCATCAACATACCCAGGCAACTGAAGTTAACCTGAGATGGACACAAACTTCACCTGCTGCTGTATGGTAAGTCCAT
This sequence comes from Homarus americanus, assembly GCF_018991925.1. NCBI lineage: Eukaryota > Metazoa > Arthropoda > Malacostraca > Decapoda > Nephropidae > Homarus > Homarus americanus. The sequence goes on from NW_024755650.1 coordinate 2,472, forward strand.
TGTTATTAATAGCTAAACTCTTAATAGAACATATCTGTACTCAAGGCCATAACCAGGGTGTAAGACAGTACAGTAGGTCCTGTTCAGAGCTAAGAAGGTGGATGGATATTGACAAGGTTTTGCATAGAGGTAGGTAGATATGGTTTAGGTATATGGAGCGGAGGGTGGAAACCAGACTACTGAAAGCACGTTGTAGCCTATTGTAAGTTGGTGAGCTTCATCTGCTGAAGGCACTGCACAGCTTTTCATTAATAATTGGTACATATTTTACGTTTCCATTGTTTACTGGCAGTAAATGGTAAATATTTTTCATGTCTGAAGCTCAAAGTTAATCCACGCCCATCCCATCATGCACGGATTCAACCTAACAAAACTATTACCCATGTAAAGGTCGACCCCCAATTTTTTGCCTAAAAATTTGGTCTTAAACACTCGAACTACACACGAGTATATACGGTACTATACATTTATCTCAAGGAAGTATTATGTAACATTTAGTATCATCTGGATTACTACAATAGCATGGTGGTAATAAGAACATCTCATAATGTTACCACGGTTATCACATTAATATTTATTCATTTATTTATTTTTGTTTATATATATATATATAAATTACAGTGGAATTGAAAAACATAAATATAATGGGGGAGCAGTACAACATGGGTTGTACAGTAATAAGGTTGAACAAAAGGACAGAGCTGTCAGGATTATCTCTAGTTGGCAAATATGTTTATTGCAATGGTAATTACTTATTTATTTACATGATAATTTCCAATAAAACGGTTTTGATGGTACAATGAAAGCAGGTACTGTAAATATAATAGGTGTTACAAGAAATATTAATACTTCGATAATAGATATTTTTTAAGAGATGATTTAAAGGAAGGGAGCTTAGTCTTTGCTCGGATGGGTGGGGGTAAGTTGTTCCACACCTTCACACCATGATATTTTATGGAGGTCTGGGACTGAGAGGAGTGCATGGGGGTGGTCTTAGTACAGTAGCTCTGGGTGCCTTAAGTTGTATCTCTGATTATTCTGGAACTGGAAATAATTATTGTCAAGCAAGTGAATTGATAGATTTGTAAACAAAGAGGGCACAGCAGTAGGTGTTAATATCTTCAAATTTTAAAATTTTCCATGTAGTAAATTTTTCGTTTGTGATGGGTTTTTTTCAAGTAGGTCATCGTCCGTACAACTCTCTTTTGTGAAGTAACCAGAGATTGTGTTTTTGAAGAGCTAGAGGCCCCCCATAGTGTGTGACAGTGTATCAGGTGTTGGTAAACATGATCATGATAGATTTCTTTCATTGCTGTGAGAGTGAGCGACTGTCGAGTGTGATACTTGATACAGCACTGTTTATTGATTTTACTGTGAATGGCTTGTATGTGGTTTCTCCAGCTAAGTTTCTCATCAACAATAACTCCCAGGAATCTAGTATTTTGTTCACGTTTGAGGACTATATTACCAAGGTACAGGGGGTCCAGGTCTGGGGGTAAGTTTTCCTTCTGTGTAAGATCGTGTAGTGGGTTTTCTCAAAGTTTAAGGTCAGTTTATTACGTATTACCCAGGTCTCGACTTTAGTTTATTCAGTGTTCATAGTTCTCATCAAGGAATGGAGGTCTGAGTTGCTGGCATAGAGATTACTATCGTCTGCAAATAAGTTGTATTTTATGAGTGAGCTGGCGTGGACTATGTCGTTTATGTACAACAAAAACAGTACTGGACCGAGAATGGAACTTTGGGGGACTCCATACAAGATTGGTGGTTATTATAGCAGACATACTGCATCCTGTTGGACAGATGTTAATTAAGTTCACTCAGATCAGACTGGACCACTTAAGTCGTACTTTACCATTCATAAAATAGATCTTCAATTACTTATTACATCATTAAACACTCATGATATGACGAAATTGTCAATACATATGATTACATAACACCCTCGACAAAATCCAAAATTAAGATAGTATCAAACACATCTTGTTAGTTCGGAATGAACATCATGACACTTTAACTAGCATTCAAAGATAGCACACCTGGTTGGTGGACTCAACTCCGATAACAACAGTACCACTGGTAACACCAACATTCATGGGTTCAATACTTAACCTGGGATAACTATATTTGTGCTCGTTAATCCCCAATCGTAGATACAATAATAATACTTTGGCCTATATAACTGTAAGGAGTGCCCCATGGTGTAACAACAAACGAAGAACGCTGTTAAGGTCGGTTGCAGTCCGACACACAGCGAGGGAGTTTGGGCCTAGTAACCAGGGTGCGGACCCACACAGTTTAATCCTGCCGAATTAACGACATAGTCCAATACAGCCAGCTGGTATGCAGCTACCGATCCCTGGTAGCTGCTGGGTATTCAGCTAACACACACACTGTGCATGCGATAATGATGAAGAAGCGTCAGAGAAGTTAATAATAATAACTCAATCACAAACAATCTTTTGTCGAGCAACGACAGACAACATTTACGTTATATTAATTCTTTCACTGGGTAAATGAAGATTTCACTGTTACAACATGATCGTTGATATTCACAAAATTTACTGAGTTAAACTGACTCAATATGGTGGGCGGAGAATCGTACACATACCCGAGATAATGACGGAGAAGCGTCAGAGAAGTGACGCTCTCAGAAGCTGCAGCTGGCGCCTCCTCCCGGGTGGGGGGTAGAGCTGGTGGAGGGTGCACTGCTGCCCCCCCTGGCCCTGTGTCGGCACACTTGCTTTCACTACCCTCCCCCTGAATATAACCCGCGTACAGTATACCTGTCCCCGTTCTTCCTTGACTCCTCCCTCTTCTGCTTCAAGTCCTGCAGTTGCTTCTTATGCTGTTCCCTCTGCATTATCGTGGGATCTGGGTGAATGAATACATCCCGAAATGCCTTGCTCCTTGCTAAGTTTTTTGCCTGCCAAATAACCTGCCATTTCTCTTCCCCACTCGCTACTGTGATCCTGAGGGGGCGAGGCTTATCCCCCTGCTTTTGTCCCAGCCTCCTCACATCCTGAGGGTTGATGTTATCTTCAGAACCTCTGTACAAATATTTTGAAACTATCTTATCGTGTTACCTTACTCACAGTTCCCTCCGCCTGGCTCTCTGGGACTTCAAAAACTATTACATTGTTCCTGCGCTGGAAACGTTCCTATTGTTCCTCCTCTTCCCTAACAGTATGTCCGTTAATTTTAATTTCTTTGACACACTTCTTCAGAGTCCCTAGCTGCTGTAGAACCTGTTCTGATCCTGCATTACTCTCCGCCCCCTCCCGTGGCCCTGCTAATAAGTCAGCATAACTCCTCTTAACAGCCACCTCCATTCTATTGGCTACTTCCTCAGTCTCAGCAAGGATCTCTTTCCCAACTTGCTCTAGTTTGGCAACCAGCAGGGCTCCAGCTTCATCTATTTTCGTCCCTAGAGAACTCGTTCCCTTATGGTTTGCAGTTGCCTCATTCACCTTGACTGTGCAGTCAGGGCAATACCAGCAACAGCCTTCATGCTTTACAGCAGCTTGCATCGTCCTAAATGTTGCATTAGTCAGGCCTGTATCATCCATATCTGTTATCCCCGCATTAATCTCATATCATACTCATGGTTGTTGTTGTTGGGGGGTGGGGGGGGGGTGCAGACTGTGTATAGATCTACATTTATTTAAGAATAAAGAAAAAAAACAGTACTTAGCTGCCCTCTGCTGGTTTTATCCTCCCCTGTTGCCTTTAGGGTTGTCTTCTCTTATTTTTTTTCAGTTCACTTCTGCAATTTGTCAGTATTTACGTGCTATCTCTATGTACACTGCATTGTGCTATGACTAATGGATTTTATACACCCTTTCAGTCCTTAAGAAACCCAGAAAAATAAAATAAATCTTTCTTTGGGGCAGTAATAGACTGCCTTTTAGGATGGCCAAACTTGTTGTTTTTATTTTTATTTTTTTATTTTTACTATTATGTCCTAATACTACATTACTTTCTTTTCCCGTTCTCGTCTATATCTCTTGGTGCTATCACTGTGTACACTGTATCTCCCTGTGAATGGTGTATTGTAGGCACAGTTTCAGTCCGTGAGAAAACACACAAACAAAATTTTTGACCAAATATACTTTTCTCTCAGAATTGGAATTTAAGAGGTTTAACTAATTAGGTACATCCAGAATAACACACACACACCCAAATCTCACCTTGGAAACCCATAGCTGGCGAGTAATTAACATTGTGAACCTTGGTATTTTTTTCATTACCAGTTGGGACCAGGAGACTTTATGGAGAGATGAGTGATCCAGAGACCATTAGCCTGGTCCAGGGGTCAGCAGTCTGTTGGTCTTAGGACCAGTATTAATCTGGTTTAGGGACCCCCTTTATTTTTCTAAGTTAGTGTAATGTCTGAAATGATTAGCTTAATTATAGGTCAAGGATAAGTTGTCCTAATTTATTTAGTATGGATCAGGAAGCTAATTCTAGGACTGTAGTTAGCCTGATTAAAACAGCACAGCTTGTTACCTCAAAATACCATGTGCATTGGGTATGTGTGGCCTCCCTCACAGGTTCACTGTCAAATCTCTCATCTGGAAGTTTTTGACCAGAGAACTGGAAGAGAATTCTCTCTGGAAGAAAGAACTTCAGATGACCCTTACCTCTTAGCTCAGAGATCAGGTTATTTTGCTAGGAGGTGCCTTTTGCTTGGACCAGCATTAGTTGTGCAGAGAGGTGCTGGTAGCCTATGGGATGGTCGTGCACCAACTAGTGTTTAATAAAGTCATCATACAAGTTTATATTTGTTCATCATGTACTACAAATACACAATGTAAGTCCACTAAACCAAGGATAATTTAGGAAGGACATCCAAAGATTATTTCCATTAAAGTATGGGATAAATAAATCGTTAGTCATTAAAATTACCATCCAAGTTCACATTGGCTCTTGTGTTGTGAAGGTGTAAATATTAACTAACTCCTTGTAATTCTGCACTAATACACTTGTCACATACATACATACACACCATTGTTAAGTATTTTATCTAAGTGCCATACATATGGTGTATCTTGATATTTCTGTAATAAGTTGTACTTGACACAGGAGGAGACGTCTGGTCATGCAGCAACACAGCACAGCACCTTATATCACGGCTCCTGTACAGAAGAAAACTTATCTACTGATTCTTGGCAGATTATGTTACCATTTGAGGTGAACTGAAGCCTTGATGTAATAGTGATTGAAGACTACAGTACAGGAGGAGAGAGTGTTATCTGGCATTGGTATTAAAATAGTTAGCAACTGTGTGTTAGTAACTTACAGGGTTCAGTTTAACACAGATAGGCTCATCATATATTTTAATAAAGTACAGGTATCCCCCAAGATACTTACAGTATGTCCAATAAATGAACAATCATTATTACAAAAATATCAGTTTGACTTAACAAATTCCCCTCAGTCACACGGTCAGTATAGCCCAGTGGTGCATTGGCACTATTGCAGAATGTATTTATTATTTTACAAGAATTATATTGGTGAAAAACCCACCAGTTGACTGATTTTTCCCTCCCAGAACATAATACAAGAGTTCTACCATTCAATATGTTTTTTAACTTAGAACCCTTAGTGCTATACAGTATGTTAGAGGATACCTACTTTTTTTTTTCTTCACCTTTCTAGTTTTTTGTTTCACTTCAGTTAATTAAATTATTATTATTAAAGTAGTTTTGAAGAAGATTACAGGGGGCCCCCAATTTACGAACAGGTTCCGTTCCTTATGACATTCTTTTTCGGATTTGTACTTAAGTCGGAACACGCGCCATGAGCATACCATACTTACAGAACAATGTTTAAAATCACACTATATCACAGCCTAAGTCCTTATATACATCTAAAATCAATTAATTTAAGACAAAAGAGAAATAGATTGACAATACAGTAAATGAAAGTAAAAAATATCATTTGATGATATATTGTAAATTTCATGTTTAACACCGTTCATATCGGCGGGGACTCCCTGTACTTTCTACAAGTTTTAATTTTTACATAGTAACAGTGCAGGACTTTGTCTTGAGTAATATTTTCATATACTTTCTCCCCCACTGGCTAAAATGGACCTGAATTGAGCTGGACCTGCAGTGAACTAGACCTGAAGTGAACTGGACCGTAATTACTATCTGGTATTTTACTTAATATTTTCTGGTACTTTTAATATTAGAAAGGTTCTACAGATATCCCTCAGTTTTTAAAAGTTTTGTTCCTGAGAAACCTTTAGTAAATCACATCAATACTTCCATAGACTCCCATTATAAAAGCCAAGATACTTTTCTGCTATGAAAATACTTCCCCCAAATGATGTACTGTACGCAATGATTATAAGCCACTATAGGAGGAGCTCTACTGATGAATGAGTTATGTTCTGGAGGTTTGTTTGTGAGTCCAACTTTACTCATGTAGATGTACAGTACAGTGGCCTGTAAGTTGACCTTTGAAGCTCCAATTTGTTTTCTTAAAACTAAGAGTCGTCTTATACAAGGGTATACAATGTCGATCTCTAAGTACACTCCACCACTAGCACCAGATTTTCACTTTGCTGTACCGGCAGGTCTCGGTCACATAATTTCCAGCACTCGTAAATAAGTTTTACCTAACTGTAGCATTTTTCCAGAAGAGTAAATGTTACTGAACTCCGCTTAAGTTTAGTGTTTACACTAGTCACATTATGGGTGTCCCTACACACACCGACACCTTTCAAAATATCTTTCGGTGTTAACTGCGATTTTTTACAAACAAATGTTACTGGGGCAATAACTTGGAATATTTGTTGTTAAATTTAAAAAAAAAATGCAGTTATTGTATATTGATATAATGCTCCAGGATTTTATAAATGTTTACATGAATGTGGTGTAAAGTTGTTAACAAGACAGGCACCTGGGAGCAACTGGCTGGCCTGCAGCAGCTCGGTCAGTGAATGTCACTAGATTTATCGGCAAAGTTGCTAAATACAAAAAAAAATCTGGAGAAATACCATTACATATAAGACGTTATCTAACACGAGAATTGTTAACAATGGCTTTGATAAATGCAAAAAAAACTGTCACAGGTGGCATTAAAGGTAGACGGCATAAACAACGCTAAACTGGCAACTAGGTCAACATATGAATGACCACTATCTCTGTTGTACAGTAGTCAGTATACTGCACATTATGTTCACATAGACTCAAGTGCTAAGTACCATAGAATGTTGATGCACAACTGGCACATAATTAATGGTCACTTTCCTATCTGTATACAACTGTTAGTACAGTGTATTTCCATATAGATATTCAGTGAAAAAATAATTGATGGGTCTTATCCCACAAAGGGTAGGTTAAGACAATATGAAACTCATCTTAATTGTGAAGTTAAACAGATTATAAGGATCATCAGTTCATTTTCCTTCAGAATTATCAGTGAAAATTATTTTTGGATCACCTCTCTGGCTTATTTAACCTTAAGATTAACCACCCTAACCTTACCTAACTTACTTAGTGTTAAGGTGCTTAATCAGGTGATATTAATTGGGAGCTATCTTCATGTGATCTTTGGTTTCTCTATCAAGCTCCTCAGATCAGCCATCACACCAGACCAGGACCAGGACCTGTACGAGAGAAGGAATACTGTGGTCTACCTTGCAGTGTGTTATTGAGTTAGTTACTTTACAGTAGAAGTAAGTGGCCACACCAGTACTTAACAGATTATTTAACTATGTTGAGTTTTGGTGTTGCTGTGTTATTTGAACCATTCTATAGATTTGTAAACTGACTAATGACTTTAGACCGTGTTTAAGATTAGGTTTCTAACAGTTAAAACTGTGGTTAAGTTGTGTGGAAGTGAGACAATGACTAATTACCTTCATGAGATTTAGAGTATAGTTTAATTTTTATACAAGAAGTTGGAGGTCAATACTGTAGGCGTAATATTTTTTAGGGATTAAAATTCTTCCTTTTCCGCGGATCATTTACAGTGAAAGGTACAGTACAGAGTGAGAGAAGGCTGGTTGTATATTAAGGTTGAGAGAGGAAAGGCTGTACTGTACTAAGTTAATGGATAGGGAAGACTGCCGGACGTATGACTGACGAGTATTACAGTAAAGGAGGGAAAGTTGTTGAGTGTATGACTTAAGATAATACAGTACTGAAGTTGTATGAGCAAGAGAAAAGGCTGGTGATGTATAATTGAGGGAAACTTGACTAGAATGTAAGATTTACTGTACTGAAGCAGATAAAGAGTGAGGGAGGACTGTAGAATAGACTGAAGTTTTATACAAGTGAAGGAAGGATTTGTATTACTTAATCTGCACTGGATTTCTTTCTTTCTTTCGTTTCTTCCACATCCTAGGTTAGGTTTTATTTCATCAGAGCCAACCATAAAGAGAGTCGTCTATTAACTGCAGCTGACCCCACCATAGTTTCATCTATCAACTGCAGCTGACCCCAACATGAAGGACATTTCATCTATCAACTGGAATCAACTGCATCTGAACCCCTTTCCCCTACCCCTTTAGAGCGGGGGTCAGAAGTCTCTTCTGGGAAGTACCTTACTCTCGGAGCATTATAACTCTGGGTTTATGGCTCGGACATTTCTGTATCTGGGATAAGGAGCTTCCTGGAGGAGGCGACTGGCCCTAGGAGCAGCAATTGCTGTATCTAGGTGTCAGCGTTAGGCTGCTTAGGTTCCCTTTTTTTTAAGGATCTTCAGGCGAGCCTCTTCAAGGATACACTGAATCCTAGGACAAGGAGAGCCGGTCCTGAAGCAGATTGGTACCATTTTTTTTATCCTTTTGAGCTGGGGTCAGGGGGCTTCTTCCTAGAGGTGATTGGCTTTTGGACCAGCATGCTTGTTTGTCCAGTGGTTCCAGGAGTCAGGATCCTCTTGGGGGAGAACCTTGGCCCTCGGACCTGGCGGGAGCCAGGTTCAGGGACTCCCCTTTTTTTCTCATCTTAGGCTCTGTCTAAGGTGTCCTCTCAGTTCATAGTGGCTGGGGCACTGAAAACAGTTTACCTCACCTTATGAATCTGTGAAGGGCACCTAAGACTTCTTTCACAGGAGCTGTTTTATCTCCTGTCTTAGAAATCCATTGATTTCTAAGATCAGAGATAAAAACACACTAGTGTGAAAGAAGTCTTAGGTGTTCTTCACTGATTCATAAGGTGAGATGAACTGTTTTCAGTGCCCCAGTCACTAGGAACCTAGGGAGGTCACCCTAAGGCCAAGCCTAATTCCAAGATGAGGGACTGTGTCCCTCAGCCTTAGGGGGGTGGGGACTCCTCCCCTTTGGAGGGGGGGGGGGGACTCCTCCCCCTTGGAGGGGAGGAACCACCCTCCCCCTGGAAGGGGTCTCCTCATCCCCCTGGAGGTGGGGGGGGAGGACCTCCCCCACACAAATTATTTTGTAAAGTGGTTTTAAATAAAACTTTAAAATTTCAATATAACTTTTATTTATACTTCCAGTACATTCCATGATTACCTGGGAGGGGGTTCCCACCCCAGCTGAGGGACATAGTCCCTCATCTTGGAATTAGGCTTGGCCTTAGGGTGACCTCCCAAGGTTCCTAGTGACTGGGGCACTGAAAACAGTTCATCTCACCTTATGAATCAGTGAAGAACACCTAAGACTTCTTTCACACTAGTGTGTTTTTATCTCTGATCTTAGAAATCAATGGATTTCTAAGACAGGAGATAAAACAGCTCCTGTGAAAGAAGTCTTAGGTGCCCTTCACAGATTCATAAGGTGAGGTAAACTGTTTTCAGTGCCCCAGCCACTATGAACTGAGAGGACACCTTAGACAGAGCCTAAGATGAGAAAAAAAGGGGAGTCCCTGAACCTGGCTCACGCCAGA
>NW_024755651.1:0-8213 GCF_018991925.1 Homarus americanus
TGTTTAATTTTGAAAAAGTCTCCTGGTTGAGTATAACAAAGTTCCCTGATCGAGTATAAAAAAGTCCCCTCGTCGAGTATAACAAAGCCCCCTCATCGAGTAAAACAAAGGCCCTTAATCGAGTATAACAAAGTCCAGTGATCGAGTATAACATATCCCCTCATCGAGTATAACAAAGTCCTCTGGTCGAGTATAAAAAAGTCCCCTGATCGACTATAACAAAGGTCCCTCATTGAGTATAACAAAGTCCATTGATCAAGTATAACAAAGGCCTCTCATCTAGTATAACAAAGTCCATTGGTCAGGTATAGAAAAGTCCCCTGGTCGAATATAGCAAGTCCCCTGATCGAATATAACAAAGTCCCCTGGTCGAGTATAGCAAAGTCCCCTGCCGAGTATAACAAAACCTCCTCATCGAATATAACAAAGTCCCCTCATCGAGTATAACAACTCCCCCTGCTCGGGTATAAGAAAGTCCCTTGATCGGGTATAAGAAAGTCCCCTGATCGAGTATAACAAAGGCCCCTAATCGAGTCCAAAAAAGGCCCCTAATCGAGTATAACAAAGTCCACTGATCTAGTATAACAAAGGCCCCTGATCAAGTATAAGAAAAGCCCCTCATCGAGTATAACAAAGTCACCTGATCGAGTATAAGAAAGCCGCCTAATCGAGTATAACAAAGTCCCCTGGTCGAGTATAACAAAGTCCCTGTTCGAGTCTAACAAAGTCCCCTTATCGAGTATAACAAATTCCCCTTATAGAGTATTACAAAGACCCCTTATCGAGTATAACAAAGTCCGGTGATCGAGTATAACAAAGGCCCCTGGTCGAGTATAACAATTTTCCCTGATCGAGTATAACAAATTCCCCTTATCGAGTATAACAAAGTCCCCTTAACGAGTATAACAAAGTCTCCTGATCGAGTATAACAAAGGCCCCTGGACGAGTATAACAAAGTCTGTTGATATAACAAAAAGTCCCTTGATCGAGTATAACAAAAGTACTGGTCAGGTATAACAGACAATATAAAAGGGTATAATAAGCCCTGATTAAAGAATAACAAAGTCCTCTGATCGAGTATAACAAAATTCCCCTGATCGAGTATAACAAAGTCCCCTAATCAAGTATAGCAAAGTCCCCTCATCGAGTATAACATATCCCCTGATCGAGTATAACAAAGTCCTCTGGTCGAGTATAACAAAGTCCCCTGATCGAGTATAAAAAAGTCGCCTGGTCGAGTATAACAAAGTCCCCTGATCGAGGATAACAAAAGCCCCTCATCGTTTATAACAAAGTCCCCTGATTGAGTATAACAAACTCCCCTGATCCAGTATAACAAAGTCCTCTGGTTGAGTATAACAAAGTCCCCTGATCGAATATAACATATCCCCTGGTCGAGTATAACAAAATTCCCCTGATCGAGTATGACAATGTCCCCTGTTTAATTTTGAAAATGTCCCCTGGTTGAGTATAACAAAGTTCCCTGATCGATTATAAAAAAGTCCCCTGGTTGAGTATAACAAAGCCCCCTCATCGAGTAAAACAATGGCCCCTAATCGAGTATAACAAAGTCCACTGATCGAGTATAACATATCCCCTAATCGAGTATAACAAAGTCCTCTGGTCAAGTATAAAAAAGTCCCCTGATCGAGTATAACAAAGGTCCCTCATTTAGTATAACAAAGTCCTTGATCAAGTATAAAAAAGTCCCCTGGTCGAGTATAACAAAGTCCTCTGATCGGGCATAACAAAGTCCTCTGGTTCGAGTATAAAAAAGTCCCCTGATCGAGTATAAAAAAGTCCCCTGGTCGAGTATAACAAAGCCCCCTCATCGAGTAAAACAAAGGCCCCTAATCGATTATACCAAAGTCCAGTGATCGAGTATAACATATCCCCTCATCGAGTATAACAAAGTCCTCTGGTCGAGTATAAAAAAGTCCCCTGATCGACTATAACAAAGGTCACTCATTGAGTATAACAAAGTCCCCAGATCGAGTATAACAAAGGCATCTCATCTAGTATAACAAAGTCCATTGGTCAAGTATAAAAAAGTCCCCTGGTTGAGTATAACAAAGACCCCTGATCGAGTATAACAAAGTCCCATGGTGGAGTATAGCAAAGTCCCCTGATCGAGGATAACAAAGTCCCCTGATTGAGTATAACAAAGTCCCCTGATCGAGTATAACAAAGTCCTCTGGTTGAGTATACCAAAGTCCCCTGATCGAGTATAACAAAAATCTCCTGATCGAGTAAAACAACGTCTCGTGGCCCAGTTTAACAAAGTCCCCAGATCGAGCATAACAAAGTCCCCTAATCGATTATAACAAAGTCCCCTGGTCGAGTATAACAAAGGACCCTGATCGAGTAAGACAAAGTCCCCTGAATCGAGTATAACAAAGTCCCCTGATCGAGCATAACATATCCCCTGATCGAATATAACAGAGTCCCTGGTGGAGTATAACAAAGTCCCCTGGTCGAGTATAACAAAGTTTTCTAATCGAGTATAACAAAGGCTCCTGGTCAAGTATAACAAAGTCCTCTGATCAAGTATAACAAAGTCCTTTGATCGAGTATAAAAAAGTCCCCTAATCAAGTAAAACAAAGTCACCTAATCGAGTATAACAAAGTCCCCTGATCGAGTATAACATAACCCCTGATCGAGTATAACAAAGTTCTCTGGTCGAGTATAACAAAGTCCCCTGATCGAGTGTAACAATGTCCCCTGGTCGAGTATAGCAAAGTCCATTGGTCAAATATAGGAAAGTCCACTGATCGAGTATGACAAACTCCCCTGATCAAGTATAAAAAAGTCCCCTGGTCGAGTATAACAATGTCCCCTGATCGAGTATAACAAAGTCCCATGGTCGAGTATAACAAAGTCCTGATCGAGTATAACAATGTCCTGGTGGGAGTATAGCAAGTCCATTGAACTGGAAGCAAATATAGGAATCCTGATGCGAGGTATGACAAACTCCTGATCAGTATAAAAAGTCTGGTGGAGTATAGCAAGGTACTGGTCGAGTATAACAGGTTTTTACAATGTCAACGAGTACTGCTACAAAAGGCCCTGAATTCGAGCAACAGGTCTCTGATCAAGTATAACAAGTCCCTAATCAGGTTTAACAGGTCCTGGTGGGTATATAGCAAAGTCACCTGATCGGTATAACTAATCAATAAAAATCAATTTCATCTCTCCGTCGCTGATCAGTATAACCTGGCCCTGGTCAAGTATAACAAAGTCACTACTGGTCGAGTATAAAAAAGTCCCCTGTTCGAGTATAATAAAGCCCCCTGCTCGAGTATAAGTAGGTCCCTGATCGAGTATAACAAAGTCTCCTAATCGAGTATAACAAAAGCCCCTCATCGAGTCCAAAAAAGGCCCCTAATCGAGTATAACAAAGTTCCCTGATCTAGTATAACAAAGGCCTCTGGTCGAGTATAACAAAGGCCCCTCATCGAGTATAACAAAGTCCCATGATCGATTATAACAAAGCCGCCTAATCGAGGATAACAAAGTCCCGTGGTCGAGTATAACAAAGTCCCCTGATCGAGTATAACAAAGGCCTCTGGTCGAGTATAACAAAGTCCCCTGATCGAGTATAACAAAAATCCCCTGATCGAGTATAACAACGTCTCGTGGCCCAGTTTAACAAAGTCCCCACATCGAGCATAACAAAGTCACCTAATCGATTATAACAAAGTCCCTTGGTCGAGTATAACAAAGGGCCCTGATCGAGTAGAACAAAGTACCCTGATCAAGCATAACAAAGTCCCCTAATCCTAGTATAACAAAGCCCCCTGGACGAGTATAACAAAGTCCCCTGAACCGAGTATAACAAAGTCCCCTTATCGAGTATAACATATCCCCTGATCGAGTATAACAGAGTCCCTGGTGGAATATAACAAAGTCCCCTGGTCGAGTATAACAAAGTTTTCTAATCGAGTATAACAAAGGCTCCTGGTCGAGTATAACAAAGTCCTCTGATCAAGTATAACAAAGTCCTTTGATCGAGTATAAAAAAGACCCCTAATCAAGTAAAAAAAAGTCCCCTGATTGAGTATAACAAAGTCCCCTGATCGAGTATAACATATCCCTTGATCGAGTATAACAAATTCCTCTGGTCGAGTATAACAAACTCCCCTGATCGAGTATAACAAAGTCCCCTTGTCGAGTATAGCAAAGTCCCCTGATCGAGTATAACAAAGGCCCCTCATCGAGTATAACAATGGTCATATATAGGAAAGTCCACTGATCGAGTATGACAAAGTCCCCTAATCAAGTTCAAAAAAGTCCCCTGGTCGCGTATAACAAAGTCCCCTGATCGAGTATAACAAAGTCCCCTGGACGAGTATAACATATCCCCTGATCGAGTATAACAAAGTCTTCTGGTCGAGTATAAAAAAGTCCCCTGATTGCGTATAACAAAGTCCCCTGGACGTGTATAACAAAGTCCCCTGATCGAGTATATCAAAGGCCCCTCATTGAGTATAACAAAGTCCATTGGCCAAGTATAAAAAAGCCCCTGGTCGAGTATAACAAAGTCCCCTGATCGTGTATAACAAAGTCCCGTGGTCGAGTATAGCATATCCCCTGATCGAATATAACAAAGTCCCTGGTGGAGTATAACAAAGTCCCCTGATCGAATATAACAAATTCTCCTGGTCGAGTATAACAAAGTTTTCTAATCGAGTATAACAAAGGCCCCTCGTCGAGTAAAACAAAGTCCTCTTTTTGAATATAACAAAGTCCCCTGATCGAGTATAACATATCTCCTGATCGAGTATAATAAAGTCCTCTGGTCGAGTATAACAAAGTCCCCTCATCGAGTATAACAAAGTCCCCTTGTCGAGTATAACAATGTCCCCTGATCGACTATAACAAAGGCCCTCATCGAGTATAGCAAAGTCCATTGGTCAAATATAGGAAAGTCCACTCATGGAGTATAACAAAGTCCCCCGATCGAGTAAAACAATGGCCTCTGGTCAAGTATGACAAAGTCCCCTGATCAAGTATAAAAAAATCCCCTGGTCGAGTATAACAAAGTCCCCTAATCGAGTATAACAAAGTCCCCTGGTCGACTATAGCAAAGTCCCCTGATCGAGTTTAACAAAGCCCCCTCATCGAGTACAAAAGAGGCCCCTAATCGAGTATAACAAAGTCCCCTGGTTGAGTATAACAAAGTCCCCGGATCAAGTATAACATATCCCCGGATTGAGTATAACAAAGTCCTCTTGTCGAGTATAAAAAAGTCCCCTGATCGGGTATAACAAAGTCCCCTGGTCGAGTATAACAAAGTTTTCTAATCGAGTATAACATGTCCTCTGGTCGAGTATAACAAAGTCCCCTCATCGAGTATAACAAAGTCCCCTGGTCGAGTATAACAATGTCCCCTCATCGAGTATAACAAAGGCCCCTCATCGAGTATAGCAAAGTCCATTGGACAAATATAGGAAAGTCCACTCATCGAGTATAACAAAGTCCCCCGATCGAGTATAACAAAGTCCCCTGGTCGACTATAGCAAAGTCCCCTGGTCAAGTATAACACAGTCCCCTGGTTGAGTATAACAAAGTCCCTGATCAAGTATAACATATCCCCTGATTGAGTATAACAAAGCCCTCTGGTCGAGTATAACAAAGCCCTCTGGTCGAGTATAAAAAAGTCCCCTGATCGATTATAACAATGTCCCCTGGTGGAGTATAACAAAGTCCCCTCATCGAGTATAACAAAGGCCCCTCATCGAGTATAACAAAGTCCATTGGTCATGTATAAAAAAGTTCCCTGATCGAGTATAACAAAGTCCCCTGGTCGAGGATAGCAAAGTCCCCTGATCGAGTATAAAAAAGCCTCCTGATCGAGTATAACAAAGTCCCCTAATCGAGTATAACAAAGCCCCCTGCTCGAGTATAACAAAGTTCCCTGATCGAGTATAGCAAAGTCCCCTGATCGAGGTTAACAAAGCCTCCTGATCTAGTATAACAAAGTCCCCTGATTGAGTATAACAAAGTCCCTTGATCTAGTATAACAAAGGCACCTGACCGAGTATAACAAAGGCCCCTCATCGAGTATAAGAAAGTCTCCTGATCGAGTATAACAAAGCCGCATAATAGAATATAACAAAGTCCCCTGGTCGAGTATAACAAAGTCCCCTTATCGAGTAAAACAAAGTCCTGTAATCGAGTATAACAAAGGCCCCTGGTCGAGTATAACAAAGTCCCCTGATCGAGTGTAACAAAAGTCCCCTAATCGAGTATAACAAAGTCCCCTAATCGAGAATAAAAATGTCCCCTGGTCCAGCGTAACAAAGTCCCCTGATCGAGTATGAAAAAGTCCCCTGGCCCAGTATAACAAAGTCCCTAGATCGAGCATACCAAAGTCCACTGATCGATTATAACAAAGTCCCCCGGTCGAGTATAGCAAAGGGCCCTGATCGAGTAAGACAAAGTCCCCTGATCGAGTATAACAAAGGCCCCTGTTCGAGTCTAACAAAGTCCCCTTATCGAAATTATAGCATAAATTCCTTATAGGTATAACAAAGTCCTTATCCGGAGTAAACAAAGTCCCTACTAAAGGTATAACAAAGACCCCTGGTCGAGTATAACAAGACCCTGATCGAGCACAAACAAAAGTCCCCTAATCGAGTATAACAAAGTCCCCTGATCGAGTATAAGTAAGTCCCCTGGCCCAGTATAACAAAGTCCCTAGATCGAGCATACCAAAGTCCCCTCATCGATTATAACAAAGTCCCCCGGCCGAGTATAGCAAAGGGCCCTGATCGAGTAAGACAAAGTCCCCTGATCGAGTATAACAGAGCTCCCTAGATGAGTATAAGAAAGTCCCCAAATCGAGCATAAGAATTTCAATGATTTTCAAGCTTCAAGTCCCTGATCTCAGTATAACAAAGTCCCCTGGACAGCAGTATAACAAAGTCCCCTAGACCGAGTATAACAAAGGTCTGTTATCGAGAGTAACAAATTCCCTTGATCAGTATAACAAAGTCCCCTGATCGAGTATAACAATGTCCCCTGAACGAGTATAACAAAGTCCCCTGATAGAGAATAACAAAGTCCTCTGATGGAGTATAACAAAGGCCCCTGCTCGAGTGTAATAAAGTCCCCTGGTCGGGTATAACAAAGTCCCCTGATCGAGTATAACAAAGTCCCCTGGTCGAGTATAACAGAAGTCCCCTGATCGGTATGGCAAGTCCATTAGGTGTCCAAATATAGGAAGTCCACTGATCGAGTATGACCAAAGTCCCCCAGATCCAAGTATAAAAGAGAGTACCTGAATTAAAGGCATAACAAAGTCCTGATGAGTATAACAATGTTGCCCTGGTCGAGCACTTAGCAAAGTCCTTGGTCGAGAGTATACTCAGCCCCCTCATCGAGTATAACAAAAGGCCCTAATCGAGTATAACCAAAGTCTGATTGAGTATAACAAAGCCCTCTGATTTGTGGTATAGCAAAGTCCCTGATCGGTATAACATATCCTTGATCGGGGTATAGCAAATCCTCTGGTCAGTATAATGATCACAGTCGCATGCTCTAGTCCCCTGATCGTGTATAACACAGTCCCCTGATCGAGTATAACAAAGGCCCTTCATTGAGTATAACAAAGTCCATTGGTCAAGCATA
Source organism: Homarus americanus (assembly GCF_018991925.1). Taxonomy (NCBI): domain Eukaryota; kingdom Metazoa; phylum Arthropoda; class Malacostraca; order Decapoda; family Nephropidae; genus Homarus; species Homarus americanus. The sequence continues at coordinate 7,634 of NW_024755651.1, forward strand.
AAAAAGTCCCCTGATCGAGTATAACAAAGGCCCCTCATCGAGTATAACAAAGTCCATTGGTCAAGTATAAAAAAGTCCCCTGGTCCAGTATAACAAAGTCCCCTGATCGAGTATAACATATCCCTTGATCGAGTATAACAACGTCTCCTGGCCCAGTTTAACAAAGACCTGAGATCGAGCATAACAGAGTCCCCTAATCGATTATAACAAATTCCCCTGGTCAAGTATAACAAAGGGCCCTGATCGAGTAAGACAATGTCCCCTAGTCGAGCATAACAATGTCCCCTGATCCTAGTATATCAAAGACCCCTGGACGAGTATAACAAAGTACCCTGAACCAAGTATAACAAAGTCTCTGATCGAGTATAACATATCCCCTGATCGAGTATAACAAAGTTCCTGGTGGAGTATAACAAAGTCCCCTGGTCGAGTATAACAAAGTTTTCAAATCGAGTATAACACAGGCCCCTGGTCGAGAATAACAAAGTTTTCTAATCGAGTATAACAAAGGCCCCTGGTCGAGTATAACAAAGTCCTGTGATTAAGTATATCAAAGTCCTTTGATCGAGTATAACAAAGT
>NW_024755652.1:0-6247 GCF_018991925.1 Homarus americanus
ATGAATCAGGGGTGTGAGGGGCGGGCACCCCTACAGAGCTATGAACCCGCGTGTGAGGGCCGGGCATCCCTTCACATGACACTGGGTGTGAGGGCCGGGCTTCTTTTTAGTGCCACGACCAAGGGTGTGAGGGCCGGGCACCCGTTCAGTGCCATGAATCGGGGTGTGATGGCCAGGCACCCCTCCATCACCATGGCCCGGGGTGTAAGGGCCGGGCACCCCTTCAGTGTCATGACCTGGGGTGTCAGGGCCGGACATCCCTCCAGCACCATGACCCGGGGTGTGACGGCCGGGCACCGCTTCAGCTCCATGACCCGGTGTGTGAGGGCCGGGCACCCCTTTAGTGCCATGAGCCGGGGTGTGAGGGCCGGGCACCCCTTTAGTACCATGAAATGGGCTGTGAAGGCCGGTCACCCATACAGAGCTATGATCCGAAGAGTGAGGGCCGGGCACCCCTTCACATGACACGGAATGTGAGGGCCGGGCACCTTTTCAGTGCCATGAACCGGGGTGTGAAGACCGGGAACCGCTTCAACCCCAAGACCCGGGTAGTGAGGGCCGGGCACCCCTTCAGTGACATGACCCGGGGTGTGAGGGCCAGGGACCCTTTCAGTGACATGACCCGGGGTGTGAGGACCAGGAACCCCTTCAATGACATGAACCTGCAGTGTGTGGGCCGGGCAACACTTCAGCACCATGACCCGGGATGTGAGAGCCGGGATCGATTTCAGTGCCAAGAATCGCGGTGTGAGGTCCGGGCACCCCTCCAGCACCATGACCCAGGGTTTGAGGGCCGGGCACCCCTTCAGTGACATGACAAGGGGCGTCAGGGCCGGGCACCCCTTCAGTGCCATGTGCCGGGGTGTGAGGACCGGGCACCCCTTCAGTGCCATGAACCGGAGTGTGAAGGCCGGGCACCCCTTCAGATGAAACGGGGTGTGAGGGCCGGGCACCTTTTCAGTGCCAAGACCCGGTGTGTGAGGGCCGGGCACCCTTTGAGTGCCATGAATCGGCGTGTGATGGCCGGGCTCAACTTCAGTTCCATGACCCGTTGTGTGAGCGCCGGGAACCGCTTCAACCTCATAACCTGGGGTGTGAGGGCCGGGCACCCCTTTAGGTCCATGACCCGGGGTGTGAGGGCCGTGCACCCCTTCAGTGACATGACCCGGGGTGTGAGGGCCAGGCACCCCTTTTGTGACATGACTTGGGGTGTGAGGGCCGGGCACCCCTCCAGCACCATGACCCGGAGTGTGAGGGCCGGGCACCCCTTCAATGCCATGAACCGGGGTGTGAGGGCCGGGAACCCCTTCAGTGCCATGAATATTGGTTTGAAGGCCAGGCACCCTTTCAGTGCCATGAAACGTGGTGTGAAGGCCGGGCACCCCTCCAGCACCATGAACCGGTATGTGAGGGCTGGGCACCCCTCCAACACGATGGACCGAGGTGTGAGGGCCGGGCACCCCTTCACATGACCCGGGGTGTGAGGGCAGGCACCTTGAAGTGCCATGAATCAGGGTGTGAGGGCCGGGCACCCTTCAAGCCTGGGATGAGGGGCCGAGCACCTTCAGCCCTGACCCGAGGTGTGATGGCGGGCACCGGTTGGAGTCTATGACAAGGGTGAGGCCGGGCACACCTTCCAGTGCCATGTCAGGGGTGTGACGGCCGGGCACCCTGCTAAGTGCCCATGACCTGGGGTGTGAGGGGCTGAACCCCTTCAGTGACATGACCCGGGGGCATGGGGGCAGGTGCACCCTTCTGTGCCATGAATCGGGGTGTGAGGGCCGGGCATCCCTCCAGCACCATGACCAGGGGTATGAGGGCCGGGCACCCCTTCAGTGCTATGACCCGATGTGTGAGGGCCGGGCACCCTTTCACTGACATGACCCGGGGTGTGAGGGCCGGGCACCCCTTCAGAGACATGACCCAGAGTGTGTGGGCCGGGCACCCTTTCAGTGCCATGACCCGGGGTGTGAGGGTCGGTGACTCCTTCAGTGCCATGACCCGGGGTGTGAGGGCTGGGCACCCCTTCAGCACCATGACCCGGGGTGTGTTTGCCGGGTACCCTTTCAGTGCCATGACCCGGGGTATGAGGGCCGGGCACCCGTTTAGGTCTATAACCAGGGGTGTGAGGGCCGGGCACACCTTCAGTGCCATGTCCAGGGGTGTGACGGCCGGGCACCGCTTCAGTGCCATGACCTGGGGTGTGAGGGCCGGGAACCGATTCAACTCAATGACCTGGGGTGTGAGGGCCGGGCACCCTTTTAGGTCCATGACCCGGGGTGTGAGGGCCGTGCACCCCTTCAGTGACATGACCCGGGGTGTGATGTCCGGGCACCCCTTCAGCTCCATGACCCGGTATGTGAGGGCTGGGCATCCCTCCAGCACCATAGCCCGGGGTGTGAGGGCCGGGCACCCCTCCAGCACCATGGCCCGGGGTGTGAGGGCAGGGCACCCCTTCAGTGTCATGAACCGGGGTGTCCTGGCCGGACACCCCTCCAGAACCATGGCCCATGGTGTGAGGGCCGGGCACCCCTTCAGTGTCATGAACCGGGGTGTCCTGGCCGGACACCCCTCCAGAACCATGGCCCGTGGTGTGAGGGCCGGGCACCCTTTTAGTACCATGAATCGGGGTGTAGGGCCAGGCACCACTTTAGGTACATGACCAGGGGTGTGAGGGCCGGGCACCTCAACAGTGCCATGACCCGGGCTGTGAGGCCAGGCACCCTTCAGTGACATGACCAGAGTGTCAGGGGCCGGGCACCCCTTCAGTGACATGACCCGGGGTGTGAGGGCCGGGCACCCCTTCACATGACCCGGGGTGTAGGGCCGGGCACCACTTTAGGTACATGACCAGGGGTGTGAGGGCCGGGCACCTCATCAGTGCCATGACCCGGGGTGTGAGGGCCGGGCACACCTTCAGTGCATGGCCAGGTGTGGGTTTGCCGGGTGCCCTTTCAGTGCCATGACTCGGAGTGTGAGGGCCAGGCACCAGTTTAGGTCTATAACCAGGGGTGTGAGGCCGGGCACCAGTTTGGAGTCTACTAACCAGGGGTGTGAGGGGCGGGCACACCTTCAGTGCCCGTAAATGGGGTGTGAAGGCCGGGCAACCCTACAGTGCTGTGAACCGGGGTGTGAGGGCCGGGCACCCCTTCACATGACCCGGGGTGTGAGGGCCGGGCACCCCTTCAATGCCATGAATCGGGTTGTGAGGGCCGGGCACCGCTTCAGCACCATGTCCTGGGGTAGGAGGGCCGAGCACCCCTTCAGTGCTATGACCCGGGGTGTGAGGGCCGGGCACCCGTTCAGTGACATGACCCGGGGTGTGAGGGCCGGGCACCCCTTCAATGACATGACCCGGGGTGTGTGGGCCGGATACCCTTTCAGTGCTATGACCCGGACTGTGAGGGCCGGTCACTCCTTCAGTGCCATGACCCGGGGTGTGAGGCCCGGGCACCCCTTCAGCCCCATGACCCGGGGTGTGAGGGCCGGGCACTCGTTTAGGTCTATGACCAGGGGTGTGAGGGCCGGGCACTCGTTTAGCTCTAAGTCCACGGGTGTGAGGGCCGGGCACACCTTCAGTGCCATGGCCAGGGGTGTGACGGCCGGACACCTCATCAGTGCCATGACCCGGGATGTGAGGGCCGGGTACCCTTCAGTGACGCGGCCAGAGTGTGAGGGCCTGCTTTTATATAGTGACATGACCCGGTGTGTTGGGCCAGGCACCCTTTCCAGCACCATGACCCTGGGTGTGAGGCCAGGCACCTTCAGCACCCATGACGGTGTGTGAGGCGGGGCACCTTGACTGAACCGGGTGTGAGGCCAGGCACCCTTCAGTATGAAACCAGGGGTGTGGCCAGACTTCAGTGCCATGAAACGGGGTGTAAAGGCCGGGCACACCTCCAGCACCATGACCCGGGGTGTGAGGGCCGGGCTCGATTTCAGTGCCATGAATCGGGGTGAGGGCCGGTCACCCCTCTAGCACCATAACACGGGGTATAAGAGCCAGGCACCCCTTCAATGACATGACCCGGTGTGTGTTTGCCGGGTACCCTTTCAGTGCCATGACCCGGGGTGTGAAGGCCGGGCACCCGTTTAGGTCTATAACCAGGGGTGTGAGGGCCGGGTACACCTTCAGTGCCATGGCCAGGGGTGTGACGGCCGGGCACCCCTTCAGTGACATGACCTGGGGTGTGAGGGCCGGGCACTATTTCAATGCCATGAAATGGGGTGTGAAGGCCGGACAACCCTACAGTGCTGTGAACCGGGGTGTGAGGGCCGGGCACCCCTTCACATGACCCGGGGTGTGAGAGCCGGGCACCCTTTCACATGACCCGGGGTGTGAGGGCCGGGCACCCCTCCAGTGCCATGAATCGGGGTGTGAGGGCCGGGCATCCCTTCAGCGCCATGACCCGGGGTGTGAGGGCCGGCCTCGATTTCAGTGCCATGAATAAGGGTGTGAGAGCCTGTCACCCCTCCAGCACCATGACCTGGGGTATGAGGGCCGAGCACCCCTTCAGTGCTATTACCCGGGGTGTGAGGGCCGGGCACCCTTTCAGAGACATGACCCTGGGTGTGAGGGCCAGTCACCTCTTCAATGACATGACCCGGGGTGTGAGGGCCGGGCACCCCTCCAGCACCATGGCCCGGGGTGTGAGGGCGGGGCACCCCTTCAGCACCATGGCCCGGGGTGTGAGGGCCGGGCACCTCTCCAGCACCATGGCCCGGGGTGTCAGGGCCGGACACCTCTCCAACACCATGGCCCGGGGTGTCAGGGCCGGACACCCCTCCAGCACCATGGCCCGGAGTTTAACGGCCGGGCACCGCTTCAGTGCCATGTCCCGGGGTGTGAGGGCCGGGCACCTTTTCAGTGCCATGACCCAGGGTGTGAGAGCCGGGCTCGATTTCAGTGCCATGAATCGGAGTGTGAGGGCGGGGCACCCCTCCAGCACCATGATCCAGGGTATGAGGGCCGGGCACCCCTTCAGTGCTATGACCCGGGGTTTGAGGGCCGGGCGTTTAGGTCTGACAAGGGGTGTGAGGGCCGGGCACACTATCAGTGCCTGTCCAGGGGTGTGACGGCCAGGCACCATCTTCGGTACCATGACCTGGGGTGTGAGGGCCGGGCAGCATTGACATGACCCAGGGGCGTAAGGGCAGGGGGCACCCCTTTAGTGCCATGAAACGGGGTGTGAGGGCCGGGCTCAATTTAGTTCCATGAATCAGGGGTGTGAGGGCCGGAGCATCCCTCCAAGCACCGAGCCGCAGTATGAGGGCTGGGCACCCCTTCAGTGCCATGACTTGGGGTGTGAGGGCCGGGCAACCGCTGCACCATGACTTCCGGGTGTGTTTCCAGGTACCCTTTCAGTGCCATGACCCGGGGTGTGAGGGCCGGGCACCCGTTTAGGTCTACAACCAGGGGTGTGAGGGCCGGGCACACCTTCAGTGCCATGGCCAGGGGTGTGATGGGAGGGCACCGCTTCAGTGCCATAACCCGGGGTGTGACGGCCGGGCACCCTTTCAGCTCCATGACCCGTGGTGTGAGGGACGGGAACCGATTCAACTCCATGACCTGGAGTATGATGCCGGGCACCCTTTTAGGTCCATGACCCGGGGTGTGAGGGCCGTGCACCCCTTCAGTGACATGACCCGGGGTGTGATGTCCGGGCACCCCTTCAGCACCATGGCCCGGGGTGTGAGGGCCGGGCACCCCTCCAGCACCATGGCCCGGGGTGTGAGGGCCGGGCACCCCTTCAGTGTCATGAACAGGGGTGTCTGGCCGGACACCCCTCAGACTCCTTGGCCCGAGGTGTGAGGACCGGGCACCCGTTTAGGTCTATAACCAGGGGTGTGAGGGCCGGGCACACCTTCAGTGCCATGGCCAGGTGTGTGACGGCCGGGCACCCCTTCAGCGACATGACCCGGGGTGTGAGGGCCGGGCACCCCTTCACATGACCCGGGGTGTAGGGCCGGGCACCACTTTAGGTACATGACCAGGGGTGCGAGGGCCGGGCACCTCATCAATGCCATGACCCGGGGTGTGAGGGCCAGGCACACCTTCAGTGCCATGGCCAGGGGTGTGTTTGCCGGGTACCCTTTCAGTGCCATGACCCGGGGTGTGAGGGTCGGGCACCCGTTTAGGTCTATAACCAGGGGTGTGAGGGCCGGGCACACCTTCAGTGCCATGGCTAGGGGTGTAACGGCCGGGCACCCCTTCAGTGACATGACCCGGGGTGTGAGGGCCGGGCAC
>NW_024755653.1:0-7188 GCF_018991925.1 Homarus americanus
TATACTAGATCAGGGGACTTTGTTATACTAGATCAGGGGACTTTGTTATACTAGATCAGGGGACTTTGTTATACTAGATCAGGGGACTTTGTTATACTAGATCAGGGGACTTTGTTATACTATATCAGGGGACTTTGTTATACTAGATCAGGGGACTTTGTTATACTAGATCAGGGGACTTTGTTATACTAGATCAGGGGACTTTGGTATACTAGATCAGGGGACTTTGGTATACTAGATCAGGGGACTTTGGTATACTAGATCAGGGGACTTTGGTATACTAGATCAGGGGACTTTGTTATACTAGATCAGGGGACTTTGTTATACTAGATCAGGGGACTTTGTTATACTAGATCAGGGGACTTTGTTATACTAGATCAGGGGACTTTGTTATACTAGATCAGGGGACTTTGTTATACTAGATCAGGGGACTTTGTTATACTAGATCAGGGGACTTTGTTATACTAGATCAGGGGACTTTGTTATACTAGATCAGGGGACTTTATTATACTCGATCAGGGTTTTATATACTAGATCAGGGGACTTTATTATACTAGATCAGGGGACTTTGTTATACTAGATCAGGGGACTTTATTTTACTCGATCAGGGTTTTATATACTAGATCAGGGGACTTTGTTATACTCGATCAGGGTTTTATATACTAGATCAGGGGACTTTATTATACTAGATCAGGGGACTTTGTTATACTAGATCAGGGGACTTTGTTATACTCGATCAGGGGAATTTGTTATATTAGATCAGGGGACTTTGTTATACTAGATCAGGGGACTTTGTTATACTAGATCAGGGGACTTTGTTATACTGGATCGGGGGACTTTGTTATACTAGATCAGGGGACTTTGTTATACTTGATCAGGGGACTTTGTTATACTAGATCGGGGGACTTTGTTATACTGGATCAGGGGACTTTGTTATACTAGATTAGAGGACTTTGTTATACTAGATCAGGGGACTTTGTTATACTAGATCAGGGGACTTTGTTATACTAGATCAGGGAATTTGTTATACTCGATCAGGGGACTTTGTTATACTCGATCAGGGGACTTTGTTATACTCGATCAGGGGACTTTGTTATACTAGATCAGGGGACTTTGTTATACTAGATAAGGGTCTTTGTTATACTTGATCAGGGGACTTTGTTATACTAGATTAGGGTACTTTGTTATACTCGATCAGGGGACTTTGTTATACTAGATCAGGGGACTTTGTTATACTCGCCACTCATTCTTATGGCCCCCTTGCCGCCGTTAATCGCCCGTAAGGCGATTGCCGCCACTTATTCTTATGGCCCCCCTGCCGCCGTTAATCGCCCGTAAGGCGATTGCCGCCACTCATTCTTATGGCCTCCCTGCCGCCGTTAATCGCCCGTAAGGCGATTGCCGCCACTCATTCTTATGGCCTCTCTGCCGCCGTTAATCGCCCGTAAGGCGATTGCCGCCACTCATTCTTATCGCCCCCCTGCCGCCGTTAATCGCCCGTAAGGCGATTGCCGCCACTCATTCTTATCGCCCCCCCTGCCGCCGTTAATCGCCCGTAAGGCGATTGCCGCCACTCATTCTTATGGCCTCCCTGCCGCCATTAATCGCCCATAAGGCGATTGCCACCACTCATTCTTATGGCCTCCCTGCCGCCGTTAATCGCTCGTAAGGCGATTGCCGCCACTCATTCTTATGGTCCCCCTGCCGCCGTTAATCCCCTGTAAGGCGATTGCCGGCACTAATTCTTATGGCCCCCCTGCCGCCGTTAATCACCCGTAAGGCGATTGCCGCCACTCATTCTTATCGCCTCCCTGCCGCCGTTAATCGCCCGTAAGGCGATTGGCGCCACTCATTCTTATGGCCCCACTGCCACCGTTAATCGCCCGTAAGGCGATTGCCGCCACTCATTCTTATGGCCCCCCTGCCGCCGTTAATCGCCCGTAAGGCGATTGCCGCCACTCATTCTTATGGCCTCCCTGCCGCCGTTAATCGCCCATTAGGCGATTACCGCCACTCATTCTTATGGCCCCCCTGCCGCCATTAATCGCCCGTAAGGCGATTGCCGCTACTCATTCTTATCGCCTCCCTGCCGCCGTTAATCGCCCGTAAGGCGATTGGCGCCACTCATTCTTATGGCCCCCCTGCCACCGTTAATCGCCCGTAAGACGATTGCCGCCACTCATTCTTATGGCCTCCCTGCCGCCGTTAATCGCCCATAAGGCGATTACCGCCACTCATTCTTATGGCCCCCCTGCCGCCGTTAATCGCCCGTAAGGCGATTGCCGCCACTCATTCTTATGGCCCCCCTGCCGCCGTTAATCGCCCGTAAGGCGATTGCCGCCACTCATTCTTATGGCCTCCCTGCCGCCGTTAATCACCCGTAAGGCGATTGCCGCCATTCATTCTTATGGCCTCCCTGCCGCCGTTAATCGCCCGTAAGGCGATTGCCGCCACTCATTCTTATGGACTCCCTGCCGCCGTTAATCGCCCGTAAGGCGATTGCCGCCACTCATTCTTATGGCCCCCCTGCCGCCGTTAATCGCCCGTAAGGCGATTGCCGCCACTCATTCTTATGGCCCCCTGCCGCCGTTAATCGCCCGTAAGGCGATTGCCGCCACTCATTCTTATGGCCACCCTGCCGCCGTTAATCGCCCGTAAGGCGATTGCCGCCACTCATTCTTATGGTTCCCCTGCCGCCGTTAATCGCCCGTAAGGCGATTGCCGCCACTCATTCTTATGGCCTCCCTACCGCCGTTAATCGCCCATAAGGCGATTGCCGCCACTCATTCTTATGGCCCCCCTACCGCCGTTAATCGCCCGTAAGGCGATTGCCGCCACTCATTCTTATCGCCCCCCTGCCGCCGTTAATCGCCCGTAAGGCGATTGCCGCCACTCATTCTTATCGCCCAACTGCCGCCGTTAATCGCCCGTAAGGCGATTGCCTCCACTCATTCTTATCGCCCCCCTGCCGCCGTTAATCGCCCGTAAGGCGATTGCCGGCACTCATTCTTATGGCCCCCTTACCGCCGTTAATCGCCCGTAAGGCGATTGCCGCCACTCATTCTTATGGCCCCCCTGCCGCCGTTAATCGCGTAAAGGCGATTGCGCCACTCATTCTTATGACTCCCCTGCGCCGTTAATACGCCCGTGCGATTGCATCACTCATTGCCAAGCCCCCCTGCCGCCGTTAATCGCCCGTCAGGCGATTGCCGCCACTCATTCTTATGGCCTCCCTGCCGCCGTTAATCGCCCGTAAGGCGATTGCCGCCACTCATTCATATGGCCTCCCTGCTGCCGTTAATCGCCCATATGGCGATTGCCGCCACTTATTCTTATGGCCTCCCTGCCGCTGTTAATCGCCCGTAAGGCGATTACCGCCACTCATTCTTATGGCCCCCCTGCCGCCGTTAATCGCCCGCAAGGCGATTGCCGCCACTCATTCTTATGGCCCCCCTGCCGCCGTTAATCGCCCGTAAGGCGATTGCCGCCACTCATTCTTATCGCCCCTGCCGCCGTTAATGTCGCCCGTGAGCGTGCCGCCTCATTCTTATAACCTCCCTGCGCGTTAATGGCCCGCGTGGGTGCGCCACTCATTCTTATCGCTTTACGCGTTAATCGCCCGTAAGGCGATTGCCGCCACTCATTCTTATCGCCTCCCTGCCGCCGTTAATCGCCCGTAAGGCGATTGCCGCCACTCATTCTTGTCGCCTCCCTGCCGCCGTTAATCGCCCGTAAGGCGATTGCCGCCACTCATTCTTATGGCCCCCCTGCTGCCGTTAATCGACCGTAAGGCGATTGCCGCCACTCATTCTTATCGCCTCCCTGCCGCCGTTATTCGCCCGTAAGGCGATTGCAGCCACTCATTCTTATCGCCCCCCTGTCGCCGTTAATCGCCCATAAGGCGATTGCCGCCACTCATTCTTATGGCCCCCCTGCCGCCGTTAATCGCCCGTAAGGCGATTGCCGCCACTCATTCTTATGGCCCCCCTGCCGCCGTTAATCGCCCGTAAGGCGATTGCCGCCACTCATTCTTATGGCCTCCCTGCCGCCGTTAATCGCCCATAAGGCGATTGCCGCCACTTATTCATATGGCCTCACTGCCGCCGTTAATCGCCCGTAAGGCGATTGCCGCCACTCATTCTTATGGCCCCCCTGCCGCCGTTAATCGCCCGTAAGGCGATTGCCGCCGTTAATCGCCCGTAAGGCGATTGCCGCCACTCATTCTTATGGCCCCCCTGCCGCCGTTAATCGCCCGTAAGGCGATTGCCGCCACTCATTCTTATCGCCCCCCTGCCTCCGTTAATCGCCCGTAAGGCGATTGCCGCCACTCATTCTTATCGCCCCCCTGCTGCCGTTAATCGCTCGTAAGGTGATTGCCGCCAGTCATTCTTATTGCCCCTCCTGCCGCCGTTAATCGCCCGTAACGCGATTGCCGCCACTCATTATTATCGCCTTCCTGCCGCCGTTAATTGCCCGTAAGAGCGTTGCGCCACTCATTCTTATAGCGCACACCACGCCGTTAATCGCCCGTAAAGGCGATTGCCGCCACTCATTCTTATGGCCTCTCTGCCGCCATTAATCGCCATCAGGGCGATTGCCGCCACTCATTCTTATGGCCCCCCTGCCGTTAATCGCCCGTGGGCGATTGCGCGCCACTCATTCTTATATGGCCCCCCGCTGCCCGTTAATCGCCGTGGGCGATTGCCGCCACTCATTCTTATCGCCCCCTGCGCCGTTAATACCGCCCGGCAGAGCGTTACGCCACTCCATTCTTATCGCCTCCCCTGCACGCCGTTAATCGCCCGTAAGGCGATTGCCGCCACTCATTCTTATATCGCCCCCTGCCGCCGTTAATCGCCCGTAAGGCGATTGCCGCCACTCATTCTTATGGTCCCCCCGCCGTTAATCGCCCGTAAGGCGATTGCCGCCACTCATTCTTATCGCCCCCCTGCCGCCGTTAATCGCCCGTAAGGCGATCACCGCCACTCATTCATATCGCCCCCCTGCCGCCGTTAATCGCCCGTAAGGCGATTGCCGCCACTCATTCTTATGGCCCCCCTGCCGCCGTTAATCGCCCGTAAGGCGATTGCCGCCACTCATTCTTATGGCCCCCCTGCCGCCGTTAATCGCCCATAAGGCGATTGCCGCCACTCATTCTTATGGCCCTCCTGCCGCCGTTAATCGCTCGTAAGGCGATTGCCGCCACTCATTCTTATGGCCCCCGTGCCGCCGTTAATCGCCCGTAAGGCGATTGCCGCCACTCATTCTTATGGCCTCCCTGCCGCCGTTAATCGCCCGTAAGGCGATTGCCGCCACTCATTCTTATGGCCTTCCTGCCGCCGTTAATCGCCCGTAAGGCGATTGCCGCCACTCATTCTTATGGCCTCCCTGTCGCCGTTAATCGCCCGTAAGGCGATTGCCGCTACTCATTCTTATGGCCTCCCTGCCGCCGTTAATCGCCCGTAAGGCGATTGCCGCCACTCATTCTTATATTTTACTGCCGCCGTTAATCGCCCGTAAGGCGATTGCCGCCACTCATTCTTATGGCCTCCCCTGCCGCCGTTAATCGCCCGTAAGGCGATTGCCGCCACTCATTCTTATGGCCCCGCTGCCGCCGTTAATCGCCCGTAAGGCGATTGCCGCCACTCATTCTTATGGCCCCCCTGCCGCCATTAATCGCCCGTAAGGCGATTGCCGCCACTCATTCTTATGGCCCCCCTGCCGCCGTTAATCGCCCGTAAGGCGATTGCCGCCACTCATTCTTATGGCCTCCCTGCCACCGTTTATCGCCCATAAGGCGATTGCCGCCACTCATTCTTATGGCCTCCCTGCCGCCGTTAATCGCCCATAAGGCGATTGCCGCCACTCATTCTTATGGCCCCCCTGCCGCCGTTAATCGCCCGTAAGGCGATTGCCGCCACTCATTCTTATGGCCCCCCTGCAGCCGTTAATCGCCCGTAAGGCGATTAGTGCCACTCATTCTTATGGCCCCCCTGCCGCCGTTAATCGCCGTAGGCGATTGCGCCACTCATTCTTATGGCCCCCCTGCCGCCGTTAATCGCCCGTAAGGCGATTGCCGCCACTCATTCTTATGGCCTCCCTCCCGCCGTGAATTGCCCGTAAGGCGATTGCCGCCACTCATTCTTATCGCCTCCCTGCCGCCGTTAATCGCCCGTAAGGCGATTGCCGCCACTCATTCTTATCGCCCACCTGCCGCCGTTAATCGCCCGTAAGGCGATTGCCCCCACTCATTCTTATGGCCCCCCTGCCGCCGTTAATCGCCCGTAAGGCGATTGCCGACACTCATTCTTATGGCCCCCCTGCCGCCGTTAATCGCCCGTAAGGCGATTGCTGCCACTCATTCTCATGGCCCCCCTGCCGCCGTTAATCGCCCGTAAGGCGATTGCCGCCACTTATTCTCATGGCCTCCCTCATTCTTATGGCCGCCCGTTAATCGCCCGTAAGGCGATTGCCGCCACTCATTCTTATGGCCTCCCTGCCGCCGTTAATCGCCCGAAAGGCGATTGCCGCCACTCATTCATATGGCCCCCCTGCCGCCGTTAATCTCCCGTAAGGCGATTGCCGCCACTCATTCTTATGGCCCCCCTGCCGCCGTTAATCGCCCGTAAGGCGATTGCCGCCACTCATTCTTATGGCCTCCCTGCCGCCGTTAATCGCCCATAAGGCGATTACCGCCACTCATTCTTATGGCCCCCCTGCCGCCATTAATCGCCCGTAAGGCGATTGCCGCCACTCATTCTTATCGCCTCCCTGCCGCCGTTAATCGCCCGTAAGGCGATTGGCGCCACTCATTCTTATGGCCCCCCTGCCACCGTTAATCGCCCGTAAGGCGATTGCCGCCACTCATTCTTATGGCCTCCCTGCCGCCGTTAATCACCCATAAGGCGATTACCGCCACTCATTCTTATGGCCCCCCTGCCGCCGTTAATCGCCCGTAAGGCGATTGCCGCCACTCATTCTTATGGCCCCCCTGCCGCCGTTAATCGCTCGTAAGGCGATTGCCGCCACTCATTCTTATCACCTCCCTGCCGCCGTTATTTGCCCGTAAGGCGATTGCCGCCACTCATTCTTATCGCCCCCCTGTCGCCGTTAATCGCCCATAAGGCGATTGCCGCCACTCATTCTTATGGCCCCCCTACCGCCGTTAATCGCCCGTAAGGCGATTGC
>NW_024755654.1:0-27616 GCF_018991925.1 Homarus americanus
TACTCCATTCTCCTCGTGTTCCTACATTCCTCTTGTGTTCCTTCATTCTCCTCGTGTTCCCACATTCTCTCGTGTTCCCACATCTCTCTGTGTTCCTTCATCTCTTGTGTCTCTTCATCTCCTTGTGTCTCTCATCTCCTCGTGTCTCACATTCTCTCGTGTTCCCACATTCCCTCTCTGTGTTCTCTTCATTCTCCTTGTGTTCTTCATTCCAGCTCATCTCTCGTGTTCCTTCGTCTCTGTGTTCCTTCATTCCTCTTGTGTTCCTACATTCTCTTGTGTTCCTTCATTCTCCGTGTTCCCACATTCTCGTGTTCCTACATTCCTCTCGTGTTCCTTCATTCTCTTGTGTCTCTTCCATTCTCTTGTGTTCCTTCCATTCCTCTCGTGTTCCTAACATTCTCTCGTGTTCCTACATTCCTCTCGTGTTCCCTTCATTCTCTTGTGTCTCTTCCATTCTCTGTGTTCCTTTCATTCTCTCTTGTGTTCCCTTCATTCTCGTGTTCCTACATTCTCTCAGTTCCACATCTCCTCCTCGTGTTCCTCTGGCCCTCTTGGTGTCTCTTCATTCTTGTGTTCCTTCATTCTCTCGTGTTCCCTACATTCTCTCGTGTTCCTACATCTTCCTCGTGTTCCTACATTCTCTCGTGTTCCTTCATTCTCTTGTGTTCCTTCATTCTCTGTGTTCTTCATTCTCTCGTGTTCTTCATTCTTGTGTTCCTACACCTCTTGTGTTCCTTCATTCTCTCGTGTTCTTCAGTCTCTCGTGTTCCTTCATTCTCTTGTGTTCCTTCATTCCTCTGTGTTCCTTCATTCATCTCATCCCACCATACCCATGACCCGCGCACTGGCGGATGTTAAAAAGAATACAGTAATACAACATACATTATAATATAATTCATCATACACAATACAAGAGAGAGAATACAGTATGTGTACCTCGTATAATAGTCAGAGGATCTATACAATCTGTTAATGTGTATATTTGAGGTATACTTAACCTCCTCTGGATCTATACACCCTGTTAATGTGTGCATATTTGAGGCATATTTAACCCTCCTCTGATCTATACAATCTCTGTTAATGTGTATATTTGAGGTATACTTAACCCTCCTCTGGATCTATGCTGTCTCTGTTAATGTGTATATTTAGTGTATACTTAAAACTTCCCTCTGATCTATACAATCTCTGTTAATGTGTATATTTGAGGCATACTTAACCTCCTCCCTCTGATCTATACACCCCTGTTATCGTGTGTATATTTGAGGTATACGCAATCTCCTCTGATCTATACACCCTGTTAATGTGTATATTTGGTGGTATACTTAACCCCTCTGATCTATACACCCTGTTAATGTGTTATTTGAGGTATACTTAACCTCTCTGATATACACTATATATCATATGTGCTTGCTAATAGTCATGCTTTCTACATTTTGCTTTTGATGTGTCCAGTTATGTATATTGTGTGTATATTTTCATTAATATGACTGTGTGTGTATAAAGCTTATTTATTTTGTTTAGTGATGTGATTTTTTATATAAGTACACATCTCATTCATGTACACACACTAATCATGTATACTGATTTATGTGGATACATACTACCCTCCATGTATAGCTCTCACCCATGTGGACCAGTTACAGTATACATATTAATATACTTTACTACCACACACACACACACACACACACACACACACACACACACACACAATACATACACCATCTTAAAATATATTGGTTTTTTTTTTTTTTTTTTTTTTTTTTGTTTTTTTGGTGTTTGTGTTGTTTTTTTGGTTGTTTTGTTTGTGGTTGTGTTTGGTTTTTTGGGGTGGTGGTTTGGTTTTTTTTGTTGGGTTTTTTTTGTGTTGTGTGTTTTTGGTTGTGGGGGTGGTTGTTTTGGTGGGTTGTGTGGTTTAACAATGAGTGACGTCACACTATTTATGACGCGATGTGGCTTTTGATGTCACATCTTCCTCCAATCACAAACGTTTAGGAAGACCAAAGGATTTATTTATTAGTTCCCTATACTGTCTCTGTCCACGTCATTGGGGAACTAACCAATCAGAGAAGTGTTTTTTTTTTTGTTTTGTTGTTTTTTGTTGTTGGTTGTTGGTGTTTTTTTTTGGTTTTGTTTTTTTTTTTTTTTTTTTTATATATATATATATATATATATATATATATATATATATATATATATATAATTTTTGTGATATATGATGTTATAGTCTCTGTTAAGTGAAGTGTGTATGTTCAAATGTTCTGATATAATGTGTAGTAGTCAATGTAGACTGTGTGCTGAACAAGATATTACTGTACTAAAACAATTTTAACTGTATTGAAAAAATTATCTATACTGAACAAATTTTAACTGCACTGAACAACATATAACTGTGTGATGGAACAAAGATGAACAATATAATGAACAAATAAACAAAATATATGAACTGTTTACCTTCTTGTCTGTCTCTTGTCTGTCTTTGTCTTCTGTCTCTGTTCTCTGTCTCTTTCAACGTCATGAAACCAAGAATGAAAGCTGTCACAAAATCAATACACAACATAATCTCGATATTATATAGTGGTAAATCTAGTACGGATGTAATAATGACGCCATCAACACTGAGGTTTGATAATGAATATTTTTGCTACACATCAATAACGTCAATGTACCGTGACCAATTATGTGAATTTTTCGATTTTCTGATTGGGCTTGGAACCTGTTATGTTTTTACCATTGATTTTGGTATGTTTTGTGTTTGTTTGGTTGTTGGCAATTATTGTAATAATTGGTAACTTTCTCCTGTATTTTAATTTCTATTCTTGGGTATAACTTGACCACTTGTGTATGAGTGATTTAAACCTTGTGTATGATAATTAAACCCTTATGTTTGATAAGGTTGCTAACTCTGTATATGATGATTTAAACCTGTGTATGATAAATTGTCACTTGTGTATGATAACTTATTTATATATGATAATGGTTCTCTTTGTACAATATCATGAAGAACTGGTACAATTTTCTATCCTTGAGTACGATAATTCATAACGATAAGATTTAGATTCATACAGCAAGGTTGACCATAAGTTGTGTTAAGTAATCTGTTAGTAGTGTTTAATAATCTGGTGAAGTAGTGTTAGTGTTCTGTTAAAGCGTTAAATAATCTGTATGTAGTGTTATGTTCTGTTAAGTAGTGTTAAATATCTGTGAAGTAGTGTGGGTTATGTTAGTAGTGTTAAATAATCTGTGAAGTAGTGTTATGTTTTGTTATGCAGTGTTCATTAATCTGTGATGTAGTGTTAAGTTGTTATGTTGTGTTCAATTATCTTTCAAGTAGATACAGTTATGTAGGTAATAGTGTTAGTAAATGGAAAGTTAGTGACGTGTTCATATATGGGTATAGTGTTTTATTGTAGTGTTATGGTCGTTACAGATGCTGGGAGTAACGTTTATACAATACTTGTGTTTTGACGTTACTAACACACTTACATCGTTAGTGTTAACATCGTTAATTCCAATTGGAGGTTAACTATTACTCATCTGATTAATCTAGTCATACTTGGCAATTATTGAAAAATTTATCTCTGCCCATCTGCAGTCGGTGGTTGGTTGAGAGTGTAGTCTGGGTCCTATGCTCCAATTTTAGTTTTTACTCTGTGTTTCAATCGCTCAGTCTCCTTTCTTTATTTATGTTGGTGATTGGCTGAGTGATATTTTGGGTCTTTTTCTTTCTTTAACCTCCTACTTTATTTCTCTATACAGCCAATCTCCCTCGATGATTGGCTGAGGCATGTTATTTTTAACTCCTCCCACTTAACCTCACAGCCAATCACCTTGTTTTGTGGGGTGGGTTTGTTTTTTTTTTTTTTTTGGGTTTTTGTTTTGTTTTTGTGTTGTGTTGTTTGTTGTTGTGTTGGGGGTGGGGGGGGGGGGTTGGGGTTGGGGGGGGGGGGGGGTTTTTTTTTTTTTTTTTTTTTTATATATATATATATATATATATATATATATATATCTGTATTTTCTACTATAAATCTTTCTAGATCTACTTTGTGAATTAGCATATGGTAATCAGGTCATCTTGTTGGTTGTGTTACAGTGAAAATAAACACACACACACACACACATAAACACACACACACACACACACACACACACACACACATGTCACACACACACATATTTTCATCACTAAACACTAGTTTTTCAGTATTTTGATTTATCTTTTATTTATTACATCCCTTTTGTTGTGTTGTTTTTTGGTGGTTTTTTTTTTTTGTTGTGGTGGGGGGGTTTGTGAGGAAATTTGGGATATGTCTTCTTGTGGGATTTTTTTTTTTCAGTGGAGTGATTCTAGTGTTGTACATTCTTTCTGGTAGGATTTTTTTAATTGGCTTATTTTCCCGATGATTGGGAATTTAACTAATTTGGCTGTTCATCGGGGAATTGTATTTAACCACTTATTTATGTATATCATAACTCGTACATTCCTATAATGAGGAAAATTGTTTTATGAAGTAGGGGAATTTCCAACTTACACATTATGGTGGGGTTTTTGAAAGTGGTGGGGGAAAAACTGTCACCATTCCAATCACTACAATGAGATTAATTGTTCACACACACACACACATTATCACACATGTCATCAATATTATTGTCATTGTCATTGATTACTACTAATTCTCAGTGGATCCAACGCCTATCCTGAGTACTTTTATCCACTGTAGTCATCTCTATGTGACAATATTTGAGCTGAGGGTGGATCTCGGCTGCGGACTGACGATTTATGCACGGGTCCCTGAAAGCTGACGCAACGCACCAACCGACGCCGCCCACGCCCACATAACACAGCGCGAAACACTTCTGCGGCCGGAGCAGTCAAGACCGTAGTGAGCTGTCTTTACGGAATGCCTTTTCAAAGTCTCTCGGCTGAAATAGGCGTAGATGATGGGGGTTAAGGGTGGAGTTGGAAGCTACCCTGCAGAAGGTATGTTAGTGGTGGAAGGTGGTGGGTTAGGTGGTGGAGAAGGTGGTGGTTAGTGGTGAGAATAAGGTTAGTAGATAGGTTGCGGTATTAGGTGATATTGGTGGTTAATGCAGGAGCATGGTGGATAGTGGTGATAGGGTTGCATATTTGGTGGAAGGTGGCGGTTAGTGGTGACATGGTGGCGGTTAGTGGTGAGTGTGGTTAGGTGGTGATAGTTGGGTGGTGGTTAGTGGATAGTTGCAGATTAGGGAGGGTGGTGGTTAGGTGGCAGGAGAAGGTGTCAATGGTGATAAAGGTGGTGGTTAGTGGTGATAGGTTGCGGTGAGAAGCTGCGGTTAATGCAGGAGAAGGTGTTAGTGATGGAGAAGGTGGTGGTTAGTAGGAGAAGCGTGTGGTTAGTGGTGATATTGTGGTAGTTAGTGGTGGAGAAGGTGGTGGTTAGTGTGGAGAAGGTGATTAGTAGGGAGAAGGTGGTGGTTAGTGGTGATAGCTGCGGTTAATGTAGGAGAAGGTGGTATTAGTGGTGATAGGTTGCAGGTAGTTGGTAGGAGAAGGTGGTGGTTAGTGGTGGAGAAGGTGGTGGTTAGTGGTGGAGAAGGTGATGGTTAGTGGTGATAGTTGCAGGTTATGGTGGAGAAGGCTGGGTGGTGGCCAGTGGTGGGAGGAGGTGGTTAGTAGGAGAAGGTGGTGGTTAGTGGTGTGATAGGTTGTGGTGGTTAGGTGGTGGAGAAGGTGGTGGTTAGGTGGTGAGAAGGTGGTTAGGTGGTGAGAAGGTGGTTAGTGGTTTAGAAGGTGGTGGTTAGTGGTGAAGGTGGTGGAGAGAGAGAGAGAGAGAGAGAGATACACAAAAATCCTCCAAATTACTCAGGAAAACAAAAAATGACTAAATTAATTATAAAATAACAGGTCAAATTACCTTAGAGTGTCATTTGCATAACTAATGAACTTAATGACGCCTTTCTTTTAGTTAACCCAAGCTCTTAATCATCACGTAGAAAATTTGCCTTACCTGCCTAACACAACAGGATAGGCACCAGATAGACACTCAGATAGGCACTCAGATAGACACCAGAGAGACATCAGATAGTCACTCAGGATAGTCACCACCATCCAGAAGAGAATAGTGACGAGAGTATCCGACTGCACAGGCGTTCTCCGGCAGAGAGCAGCATTAATGAGGTACCAGCTGAATAATGCAGCCAACACAGGAGGAAAACTGACACTGATGATTCCGAGGGTCTTGGCTGCCTGTGTGTGAGAGTGTGTGAGAGTGTGAGGGTGTGTGTGTGAGGGTGTGAGAGTGTGGAGTGTGTGAGAGTGTGGAGGGAGGAAGGGAGAGAGAGAGAGAGAGAGAGAGAGAGAGAGAGAGAGAGAGAGAGAGAGAGAGAGAGAGAGACTCGTCTCTGCTGCAAGTAGGGAAGGATCAGCGATACATTACTGGAACACAACATTTTGGAACAAATCACTCAAGAATGGGCAGCCTGCCTGGAGAGAGAGAGAGAGAGAGAGAGAGAGAATTGGAAATTGAGAGAAGATAAATAGACAGACAAGATACGACGAGAGATAAATCGACAGATATAGACAGATAGACGGAAATGGATAGATATACAGAGAAAGACAGACTACAAAATGTCTTGGGTTAAAAACTGGTTCTGGTTAAGAGAGATAAGGAGACAGTCTCTTTGTCTCAGTTTAATAAAAGACGGTCGACAAGATGGAGGCGAAATTACTCTCAAGCTTCCTTTAGTCAGCAAAAGTGGATCTTCTTAGTGTGTGTGTGTGTGTGTGTGTGTGTGTGTGGTAGGCACAACCAATTATAACTGAAGTAAAGGTCTTAATTTCATCAGTCATTGGTTGGTTTAAGTTATGTCGTCATTGTCATGAAGTATCTTTGATATTCAGTGGTGTTATTTTTAAACCTTTTGGCGCTGATTGGCCGGCATTAAGTGTGACGTTTGTTTACATTTCTCTCGTCGCTGATTGGCCTGGCCTATCGAGGTGAGTAGCTGCTACATTTACTAAAGTTCTACATTTATTAAAAAGATAGCGATGCTATTGGTCATTGACAATGATGCTTGTTTACATTTTCTGTCGCTGATTGGTGGGTTTTATTGAGCGTATGTAATCACTGAAAATAACAGAACAAACAACCACACACACACACACACACACACACACACACACACACACACACACACACCATTGTAAAATTATCACTAACTTGTAATAAACCAGTGTATTCACCCAGTAAACACTACTCCTTGCACTGTCACTATGTTGAAATGCACTGTAGTTTCTGAGCTTTTTCCATCTAGTTATTATATATGCTATTTGTATCACTTATGTTACTTGTATATTATTTGTAATTCGAAACCCATTCCAAATATGTAACTGTATATTTTTCAGCCTTCTACGCTGCTTCTTTCTTAATAAACCGTTAATTATTATTATTATTATTATTATTACTATCACCGTTGGCATTCCTGGGGCAGCCTCTCTCTCTCAATTAAACAGTAACACCTTCTCATTTTCCTATACGTCTACAGCAAAATCATTGAATCTGGGGACAAAAAACGTACAGGATTTATAGTCAAGAGTAGGTTGGGATGACTGACGAACACTCGACACAAAAACAAAAGAACATAACTTTTTATTGTTTTTTGCTTTAGCGAATTTATACAAAAAACAATAATGAAACGGTTTAAGGTGACAATTATTCATTAAGAGGACAAAACGTGGTGTGTCGGCGAGTCGATGTTGTGTGAGTGAACGACCATTGATTATGTGTCAATGTTGGAGACACGAACGTTGCCGGAGGAGGCTGGAATGGCGGCTGAGGCAACCTTTGTGTAGTGGTAGTGTGATTTTTACCTCTCTCTCCTCACACCTTCACACCGCTTGTTCCTTCCCATCTTTCCCTCACCTCCCTCTTTTCTCTCCGTCTGACCTCTTTCACCTCTCTCTCTCTCCCACATCTCACATTCTCCATTCTCACTTTCCAATCTGTCCTGCCCTCACCTCCTCTACCTGACCTCCCTCTCACCTCTCTCCCTCCCTCACCCTCCCCGCACCTCCCACTGAAACGTCACTCTTCAGCTGTCAATTCTTTCTACCTCCCGAGGCAGAAAATCAATCCTCGAACACTGACATGAAGAGGGAGAGAGAGAGAGAGAGAGAGAGAGAGAGATTCCAAGTTATTCCTTCACAACCTCAAAGTTTTTACAGTTCACAGTACTTGGTTAAGACTATTCTGTCCCAAAAGCTCCTTCCCTAACCCTCTATCTGTCTCAAAATTCTTACCTAAATTCTTATAATTAAAACTTCTAAATTTGGGACCCAAAATTTTATGATTGCTACAAACCCCAAAATTGGTACCCAAAAGCTACCTAAAATTTTATGTGGTTCAAAATGATTTGCCACTGACCCCAACAGTCAAATTACTTACGGCACATGGTTCAGGTAATCAAGCAGCTCGGAGGCCTCATTAGTGGTGGTTCGTGAGTCAGGTAATTAGGCAGTTATACCAGGGAATGCCAGTGGAGCAAATGGGTGTGTCAGGAGGTGTACCTGGGAAGTCAGAGGTGTACCTGGGAGGTGTAGAAGGTACCTGGGAGTGTCTGGGGTGTACCTGGAGTGTCTGGGGTGACCTGGGAGGTCTGAGGTACCAGGGAGTGTCAAAGGTGTACCTGGGAGGTCAGAGGTACCTGGGAGGCCATGGTGTACCTGGGAGTGTTAGGAGGTGTATCAGATTGACAGAGTGAGCAACTAGGAGTGTCAGAGGTGTACCTGGGAGGTCAGAGGTACCTGGGAGTATCGGAGGCACCTGGGAGTGTCAGAGGTACCTAGGAGCGTCAGAGGTGCCTGGGAGTGCGGAGTGCTTGACATGTACCTGGGAGTGTCAGAGGTGTATTTGGGAGGTGCTGGATCTGGGTACCCGGCAGTGTCAGAGGTGCACCTGGGAGTGTCAGAGGTACCTGGGAGTGTCCGAGGAGCCGGGAGTGTCAGATGTATCTGGGAGTGTTGGACGTGGCACCTGGGAAAGCCCAGAGGTGTACCAGGGAATGCCAGTGAGTAAATGGTGTGTCAGCGGCACCTGGGAGGCCAGGAGGTGTCCCTGGGAGTGTCAGAGGGCCTGGGAGTGTGAGAAGTGTACCTGGGAGCAAGTCTGTACCTGAGAGTGTCTGGGGGTGCACTGGAGTGTCTGAGGTGTACCTGGGAGTGTCAGGGATGTGCACCTGAGGAGTGTCAGAGGTGTATCTGGGAGTGTTGGACGTGTACCTGGCAGTGTCAGAGGTGTGCACCAGGGAGTGTCAGAGATGTGCCTGGGAGTGTCAGGGGAGGTATTCAGAGTGTCGGGACATGTACCTGGGAGTGTCAGAGGTGGGTACCAGGAACGCGTCAGTGGAGTACTTGGGAGGTCAGAAGTGTACCTGAGGTTGTCAGCGGTGTAACTGGGAGTGTCGGAGGTGTAACTGGGAATGTCAGAGGTGTACCAGGGAGCACAGTGAGTGCCCTGGGAGTTCCCAAAGGTGTACCTGGGAGTATCGGGAGGTACCTGAATATCGGAAGTGTACCTGGGAGTGTGTGAGAAGTGTACCAGGAATGTCAGTGGAGCACTTGGGAGTGTCAGAAGGCGGTACCTGAGGTTGTCAGCGGTGTAACTGGGAGTGTCGGAGGTGCACGAGGCTGGAGGTGTACCTGGCAGTGTCAGAGGTGTACCTGGGAGTGTTCAGGTGTACCTGGCATGCAGCAGAGGTGTATCAGGAGTGACAGTGAGCACCTAGAGGCTGAGAGGTACCTGGGAGCGTCAGACGTGAACCTGAGAGAGTAGCTGGAGGTACCTGGGAGTGTCAGGAGGTGTACCTGGGAGTGTCGGAGGTGCACATGGAGTGTCAGGAGGTGTACCTGGCGGGCGTTGAATGTGCGTGGGAGGTCAGAGGTGTGCCTGGGAATGTCTGAGGCAGTACCTGGGAGTGTCAGAAGTACCTGGGAGTATCAGAAGGTACCTGGGTGTGTTGGAGGTACCTGGGAGTGTCAGGGGTAACTGGGTGTGTCGGAGGTGTAACTGGGAATGTCAGAGGAGCACCAGGAGTGTCAGTAGATTACCTGGGGAGTCTCAAAGGTAATCACCTGGGAGTATCGGAGGTACCTGGGAGCATCGGAGGTGCACCTGGGAATATCGGAGGTGTGTACCTGGGAGTGTCAGAGGTGTGCCTGGGGAGGTCAGGGAGGTGCACTCCTGAGTGTCAGAGGTGCACCTTGGAGTATCTGAGGTGTACCTGGGTGAGGTGCACCTGGCAGTGTTCGAGGTGTGTACCAGTGTCTGAGGTATTTGGCAGTGCTGCTGAAGCGGTGTACCTTGGGAGTGTTAGGAGGTGGGCATCAGGGAGTGACAGAGGAGCACGCAGGGAGTGTCAGAGGTGTACCAAGGAGTGTGGAGAAGTTCACCAGAGTGTCTGGGGTGTACCTGGGAAATGTCAGAGGTGTAGCTGGGAGTGTCAAGATGGTGTACCAGGAGTGTCAGTGGAGTACCTGGGAGCAACAGAGGTATCTGGGAGTGTCGGACGTACCTGGAGAGTGTCAGGAGGTGTACCAGGAATGTCAGTGGAGTACCTGAGTGAAAGAGGTGCACCTGGGAAGCACAGAGGTGTACCTGGGACTGTCAGAAGAGATCCAGGAGTGAAAGGGTACCTGGGGAGGCTCAGAGATGTACCAGGGAGTGTCTGAGGTACCTGGGAGCAAGTCAGAGGGGTGTACCAGGGAGTAAGCTCAGAGGAATACCTAGAGGCCAGAGGTGTGGCCTGGAGTGCCACAGGTGTACCTAGGAGTATAGGAGGTTTACCTGCCCAGTGAGTGCCGGGAGTTGGTACTCTGGGAGTGTTAGAGGTGTACCTGGGGAGTGTCAGAGATGTACCTGGGAGTGTCGGGGCTGTGTGCACTAAGTGAGTGTGAGAAGGTACCTGGGAGGTTCTGGGTTGTACCTGGAGTGTCTGGGGTGTACCTGGGAGTGTCTAAGGTGTACCTGGGAGTGCTCAGAGGTGTACCTGGGAGCACGGACGTGGCACCTGGGAGCATCAGAGGTGTACCTGGGAGCATCGGATGTGTACCTGGGAGTGTCAGAGGTGTACCTGGAATGTCAGAAGTGCACCTGGGAGTGTCAGGAGATGTACCCAGAGTGTCAGAGGTGTATCTGGGAGTGTTGGACGCACCTGGGAGGTTACAGGTGTACCAGGAATATCAGGTGGAGTAATGGGAGTGTCAGAGGTGGCACCTGGGAGTGTCAGAGGTGTACCTGGGAGTGTCAGGAGGTGTACCTGGGAGTGCTTGAAGGGTGTACCTGGGAGTGTCAGAGGTGTACCTGGGAGGACGGAGGTGAACCCAAGGAGTGTGAGAAGTGTACCTGGCGTTCAGGTGTACCTGGGAGTGTCTGGGTGTACCTGGGAGTAACTGAGGTGTACCTGGGAGTGTCAAAGGTGTACTCAGAGGCCGCAGGTGTACCTGGGAGTGCTGGGGTGTACCTGGGAGTGTTAGGAGGTGCATCAGGAGTGACAGAGGAGTACTCAGGAGTGACAGAGGTGTACCTGGCAGCAAAGCCAAGAGGTACCTGGAGTATCGGAGGTGTGTACCTGGGAGTGCCAGAGGTACCTGGGAGTGTCAGGAGGTGTACCTGGGAGTGTCAGAGATGCGATTCAGAGTGTCAGAGGTGTATCTGGGAGGTGTTGGACGTGTGCCTGGGTGTGTCAGAGGTGTACCAAGGAATGTCAGTGGGAGTACCTGGGGAGGCCAGGAGGTGTACGTGGGAGTTTCAGAGGTGTACCTGGGAGTGTCAGTGGTGTACTTGGGAGTGTCAGGAGGTGTGCACTCAGGGATTGTCAGAGTGTGTACCTTGAGTGTCAGAGGTGTACCGGGAGTGTCAGAGGTACCTGGGAGTGTCGGAGGTGTACCTGGGAGTGTGAGAAGGTACCTGGGAGTGTCGGAGGTGTACCTGGGAGTCAGAGGTGTACCTGGGAGGTCAGAGGTACTGGGATTGTCAGAGTGTACCTGGGAGTGTCAGAGGTGTACCTGGAGTGTCAGGAGGTGTACCTGGGAGGTCAGGAGGTGTACCTGGGAGTGTCGGAGGTGTACCTGGGAGCAAGAGAAGTGGTACCTGGGAGTGTCGGAGGTGTACCTGGAAGTCGGAGGTGTGCCTGGCCAGTGTGAGAGGTGTACCTGGGGAGTGTTGGGGCGGTGTACCTGGGAGTGTCAGAGGTGTACCTGGGAGTGTCTGAGGTATCTGGGGAGTGTCTGAGGTGTATCTGGGAGGCACGTGTACTGATGTTGGGGAGGTGCACCCTTGGAGTGTCAGAGGAACCTGGGAGCATCGGAGGCACCTGGGAGTGAAAGAGGTGGGCCTGGGAGTAAGCCGGGCAGGTGTACCTGGGAGTGTCCAGGTATCTGGGAGTGTCTGAGGTATCTGGGAGTGTTGGACGTACCTGGGAGTGTCAGAGGTGTACCAGGAATGCCAGTGGAGTAAAATGGGAGTGTCAGAGTTGTACCTGGGAATGTCAGAGGTGTACCTGGGAGGTCAGAGGTGTACCTGGGAGGTCGATGTGTACCTGGGAGGTCAGAGGTGTACCTGGGAATGTCAGAGGTGTACCTGGAGTTTCAGGAGGTGACGGGAGTGTTGACGTACTGGGAGCAGCCAGGAGGTGTGTACCAGGAATGTCAGTGTGAGTGGCCTGGGAGGTCAGAGGTGTACCTGGGAGTCGGAGGTGTACCTGGCAGGAGAGGTGTACCTGGGAGCGTCAGCGGTGTTCCTGGGAGACAGAGGTGATCAGGAATGACAGAGGAGTACCTAGGAGGCTGGGAGGTGCACCTTTGGAGTGTCAGGAGGTGAACCTGGGAGTATCGGAGGTGTACCTGGGAGGCCAGGAGGTGTACCTGGGAGTGTCAGAGGTGTACCTAAGTGCCTGATGTATCTGGGAGTGTCAGAGGTGGCGGGAGTGTTGGACGTACCTGGGAGTGTCAGAGGTGCAACAGGGAATGCTAGTGAGTAAATGGGTGTGTCAGAGGTGTACCTGGGAGTGTCAGGAGGTACCTGGGAGTGTGAGAAGTGCACCTTGGGAGTGTCTGGGTGTGGCCTGGGAGTGTCTGGGGTGCATACCTGGGGTGTCTGGAGGTGTACCAGGAGCCAAAGGTGTACCTGGGAGGTCAGAGGTGCACCTGGGAGTGTCAGCTGTGTACTTGGGGAGGTTAGAGGTGTATCAGGATTAGCAGAGGAGTACCTAGGGAGTGTCAGAGGTGTACCTGGGAGTGTTGGGGAGGTGTACCTGGGAGTATCGGAGGTGTACCTGGGAGTGCCGAGGTGTACCTGGGAGGTCAGGAGGTGTACCTGGGAGTGTTTGAGATGTACCTGAGTGTCAGAGGTGTGGTCTGGGAGTGTTAACGTACCTGGCAGTGCTCAGAGGCACCTGAGTGTCGAGGTGGCCTGGGAGTGGTCAGAGGTGTACCTGGGGAGTGTCAGAGGTGTACCTGGTGAGTGTCGGAGGTGTACCTGGGAGGTGGAGAAGTGCACTGGGAGTGTCGTGGAGGTACCTGGGAGTTGGAGGTGGCACCTGGGAGTGTCAGAGGTACTCTGGAGTGTCAGAGGCGCACCTGGGAGTGTCAGGGTGCACCTTTTTGGAGTGTCAGAGGCGTACCTGGAGTGTCAGGAGGTGTACCTGGAGTGTCGTGGAGGTGGACGGTGGAGCGTGGAGAAGGGCACCTGGGAGGTCGGAGGTGTACCTGGGAGTCGGAGGTGCACTATAGGGAGAGGGTGTACCTGGAAGTGTCAAAGGTGTTCCTGGGAGTATTCGGAGGTGTATCTGGGAGTGGTCAGAGTGAGCACTTAGGAGTGTCAGAGGTGCACCTTGGAGTGTCAGAGGTGAACCTGGGAGTATTTGAGGTGTACCTGAGTGTCAGAGGTACCTGGGAGGCCAGAGAGGTGTACCTGTGTGTCCGAGGTGTATCTGGGAGTGTCAGAGGTGTATCTGGGAGTGTTGACGTACCTGGGAGGTCAGAGGTGTACCAGGAACCAGTGGAGTAAATGGGTGTGTCAGAGGTGTACCTGGAGTGTCAGGAGGTGTACCTGGGAGTGTCAGAGAGGTGTAAATCAGAGTGGAGATGTGTACCTGGGAGCGTCTGGGGTGTACCTGGGAGTGTTCAGGAGCATCAGGGAGTGTCCGAGGTGTATTCAGCAGAGTGTTGACGTGTACTCAGAGTGTCAGGAGGTGTACCAGGGAATGCCAGTGGGATAAAATGGGAGTGTCAGGAGTTGTACTTTGGGAGGTCAGAGGTGTAACCTGGGAGTGTTTGGAGATGTACCTGGGAGGCAAGCCAGAGGTGTATCTGGGAGTGTTGGACGTATCTGGCAGTGTCAGAGGTGTACCTGGGAGTGTCAGAGGTACCTGGGAGCAAGCTCAGAGGTGTACCTGGGAGTGTCAGGAGGTGTACCTGGGAGTGTCGGAGGTGTACCTGGGAGGTGAGAAGTGTATCAGGAGTGACAGAGGAGTACCTAGGAGTGATGAGGTGTACCTGGGAGTGTCAGAGGTGCCTGGGAGTATCGGAGGTGTACCTGGGAGTGTCAGAGGTGTACCTGGGAGTGTCAGGAGGTGTACCTTGGGAGTGTCAGAGATGCATCTGGGAGTGTTAGAGGTGTATTCAGTGTTGGACGTGTGCCTGGGAGTCTCAGAGGTGTACCAAAGAATGCCAGTGGAGTACCTGGGAGTGCCAGAGGTACCTGGGAGGCTGATGTGTACCTGGGAGTGTCAGAGGTGTACTTGGGAGTGTCAGAGGTGTACCTATGAGTGTCACAGGTGTCGGAGGTCAGAGGTACCTGGGATTGCTCAGAGGTGTACCTGGGAGTGTCGGAGGTGTACCTGGGAGGAGAAGTGTACCAAGGTGTCGGAGGTGTACCTGGCAGTCGGGAGGTACTGGGAGTGTCAGAGGGTGTATTTGGGAGTGTCAGAGGTGTACCTGGGAGTGTCAGGGTGTACCTTGGAGTGTCAGACGTGTACCTGGGAGTGTCAGAGGTACTCTGGAGTGTCGGAGGGGTGTACCTGGGAGGTGAGAAGTATACCAAATGTCGGAGGTACCTGGGAGTCGAAGGTAAAATTGGCAGGTGCGAGAGGTGTACCTGGGAGCCAAACTGGTGTTCATGGGAGCATTTGGAGGTGTATCAGGAATGACAGGAGGAGTACCTTAGAGTGTCAGAGGTGCACCTTGGAGTGTCAGAGGTGAACCTGGGAGTATCGGAGGTGTACTGGAGTGTCAGAGGCCTTGGGAGTGCTGGAGGTACCTGGAGTGTCCGAGGCATTTGGGAGTGTCAGAGGTGTATGTGGGAGTGTTGGACATGAACCTGGGAGGCTGGGGAGGTACCAGGAATGCCAGTGGAGTAAATGGGTGTGTCAGAGGTGTACCTGGGAGTGTCAGGAGGTACCTGGGAGTGTGGAGAAGGTACCTGGGAGTGTCTGGGTGTACCTTGAGGCTCTGGGGTGTACCTGGGGAGGTTCGAGGTGCATCAGGGAGGCCGAAGGTGTACCTGGGAGGTCAGGAGGTGGGTACCTGGGAGTGTCAGCAGTACCCGGGAGTGTTAGGAGGTGTATCAGGGATTGACAGAGGAGGTGACCCAGGAGTGAAGCCAGAGGTGTACCTGGGAGTGTTTGGAGATGTACCTGGGAGTGTCAGAGGTGTATCTGGGAGTGTCCGGAGGTGTTTCTGGGAGTGTCAGGAGGTGTATCTGGGAGTGTTGGAAGTGTACCTGGGAGTGTCAGAGGTGTACCTGGGAGGCCGAGGTACCTGGGAGCAACTGAGGTGTTTCTGGGAGTGTCAGAGGTGTGGTTCTGGGAGCAGCAGCGTCCCTGGAGTGTCAGAGGTGTACCAGGGAATGCCAGGAGTAATGGGTGTGCTGAAGTGTGTACTCTGGGAGTGTCAGAGGTGTACCTGGGAGGCCAGAGGTGCACCTGGGAGTGTGAGAAGTGGCACTGGAGTGTCTGGGTGTAGCCTGGGAGTGCTCCAGGGTGTGCCTGGGGAGTGTCTGAGGTGTGCCTGGGAGTGTCAGAGATGTACCTGAGAGTGTCAGAGGTGTATCTGGGAGTGTTGGACGTGTACCTGGTAGCAGTCAGAGGCACCAGGAGTGCTCAGAGATGTGCCTGGGAGGTCAGAGGTGTATCTGGGAGTGTCGGACGTACCTGGGAGGCCAGAGGTGCACCAGGGAATGTCAGTGGAGTATTTGGGAGGTCAGAAGGCAATTTGAGGGTGCTTGAAGTGGTGTATCTGGAGTGTCGGAGGTGTAATCAAATGTCAGTTAAAATGGTGTATGCTGGGGTGGAGTACCTGGGAGTCTCAAAGGTGTACTGGGAGTATCGGAGGCGTACCTGGGATTATCGGAGGCACTTGGGAGGTGGAGAGAAGTGTCCCTGGGGAGTGTCGGAGGTGTACCTGGGAGTTGAGGTGTACCTGGCAGTGTCAGGGAGGTGTACCTGGGAGTGTCACAGTGGTGTACCTGGCAGTGTTAGGAGGTGTACTAGGGAGTGATGTGAGTACCAGAGTGTCAGAGGTGCACGGGGAGTGTCAGGACGAACCTGGGAGTATTGGAGGTACCTGGGAGTGTCAGAGGTGTACTTTGGAGGTCAGAGGTGTACATGGAGTGTCAGGAGGTAATTTGGCAGTGTCAGCGGTGTACCCGGGAGTGTCAGAGGTGCCTGGGAATGTCTGGAGGTGCACCTGGGAGCATCAGAAGGCGTGTACCTGAGTATCAGAAGGTACTGGGAGTGTCAGAGGTGTACCTGGGAGTGTCAGGGGTGTAACTAGGGAGTGTCGGAGGTGGTACCTAGGAGTGTCGGAGGTTTACCTGCGAGTGTCGGAGTTGTACCTGGGAGTGTTAGGAGGTGTACCTGGGAGTGTCAGAGATGTACCTGGGAGTGTCAAAGGTGTACCTGCGAGGCAGAGAGAAGTGTACCTGGGAGTGTCTGGGGTGTACCTGGGAGCGTCTGGGGTGTACCTGGGAGCAAGTTCAAGGTGTACCTGGGAGTGTCAAAGGTGTACCTGGGAGGTCGGAGGTACCTGGGAGCATCAGGAGGTGCACCTGGGAGTATCGGATGTGTACCTGGGAGTGTCAGAGGTGCACCTGGGAATGTCAGAAGCGTACCTGGGAGTGTCAGAGATGCACCTGGGAGTGTCAGGAGGTGTATCTGGGAGTGAGAATGGCACCTGGAGTGTCAGGAGGTGTACCAGGAACATCAGGAGTACCTGGGAGGTCAGAGGTGTACCTGGGAGTGTCAGAGGTGTACCTGGGAGTGTCAGGAGGTGTAGCTGGGAGGTCAGAGGTGTACCTGGGAGTGTCAGAGGTGTGAATGGAGTGTCGGAGGTGAACCTGCGAGTGTGAGAAGTGTACCTGGGAGTGTCTGGGGTACCTGGAGCAAGTCTGGGATGTACCTGGGAGCAACTGAGGTGTACCTGGGAGTGTCAAAGGTGTACCTGGGAGTTTCAGAGGTGTACCTGGTGTAACATGGTGTACCTGGGAGTGTTAGAGGTGTATCAGGGAGTGACAGAGGAGTACTCAGGAGTGACAGGTGTACCTGGGAGTGTCAGAGGTGTACCTGGGAGTGTCAGGAGGTGTACCTGGGAGGTCAGAGATGTATCTGGGAGTGTCAGGAGGTGAGCCCAGAGTGTTGGACATGTGCCTGGGAGTGTCAGGAGGTGTACCAAGGAAATGTCAGTGGAGTACCTGGGAGTGCTCAGAGGTGTACCTGGGAGTGTCAAAAGATGTACCTGGAGAGTGTCAGAGGTGTACCCGGGAGTGTCAGGAGGTGTACTTGGGAGTGTCAGAGGTGTACTGAGGAGTGTCAAGCAGGTGCGCCTTGGAGTGTCAGGAGGTGTACCTGGGATTGCTTGAGGTGCACCTGGGAGGCCGGAGGTACCTGGGAGTGTGAGAAGGCACTGGGAGTAAGCCGGAGGTGTGCCTTTGGGAGAGTCGGAGGTACCTGGGAGGCCAGAGGTGTACTTGGGAGTGTCAGAGGTGTACCTGGAGTGTCAGGGTGTACCTTGAGTGCTGGGACGGTACCTGGGAGGCCAGAGGTGTACCTGGGAGTGTCGGAGGTACCTGGGAGTGTGAGAAGTATACCTGGGAATGTCGGAGTACCTGGGAGTCGAAGGTACCTGGCAGTGTGCGAGGTGTACCTGGGAGTGTCAACGGTGTTCATGGGACATAGGAGGTATCAGGGAATGACAGAGGAGTACCTAGGAGTGTCAGAGGTGCACCTTGGAGTGTCAGAGGTGAACCTGGGAGTATCGGAGGTGTACCTGGGAGGTCAGGAGGTGTACCTGGGAGTGTCAGAGGTGTACCTGGGAGTGTCTGAGGTGTATCTGGGAGTGTCAGAGGTGTATGTGGGAGGTTGGACATGAACCTGGGAGTGTCAGAGGTGTACCAGGGAATGCCAGTGGAGTAATGGTGTGTCAGGGGAGGTACCTGGGAGGCCAGAGGTGTACCTGGGAGTGTGAGAAGTGTACCTGGGAGTGTCTGGGGTGTACCTGAGTGTCTGGGGTGTACCGGGAGTGTCTGAGGTGTACCAGGGAGTGTCAAGGTGTACCTGGGAGTGTCAGAGGTGTACCTGGGAGTGTCATGTACCCGGGAGTGAAGGTGTATCAGGGATTGACAGAGAGGACCCAGGAGTGTCAGGAGGTGTACCTGGGAGTGTTTGAGATGTACCTGGGAGTGTCAGAGGTATCTGGGAGTGTCTGAGGTAGCTTTGGGAGGTCAGAGGTGTATCTGGGAGTGTTGGAAGTGTACCTGGGAGGTCAGAGGTGTACCTGGGAGGTCAGGAGGTACCTGGGAGTGTCCGAGGTGTTTCTGGGAGTGTCAGAGGTATCTGGGAGTAAGAAGTGTCCCTGGGAGGTCAGAGGTGTACCAGGAATGCCAGTGGAGTAATGGTGTGTCAGCGGTGTACCTGGGAGTGTCAGAGGTGTACCTGGGAGTGTCAGAGGTGTACCTGGGAGTGAGAAGTGTACCTGGGAGTGTCTGGGGTGTACCTGGGAGTGTCTAGGGTGTGCCTGGGAGTGTCTGAGGTGTACCTGGAGGGTTGAGATGTACCTGAGAGTGTCAGAGGTATCTGGGAGTGTTGGACGTGTACCTGGCAGTGTCAGAGGTGTACCAGGAGTGTCAGAGATGTGCCTGGGAGGTCAGGAGGTGTATCTGGGAGTGTCGACGTACCTGGGAGCAGCGAGGTGTACCAGGGAATGTCAGGGAGCACTTGGGAGTGTCAGAAGTGTACCTGAGGGTGTTAAGCGGTGTAACTGGGAGTGTCGGAGGTGTAACTGGAATGTCAAAGGTGTGACCAGGAGTGCTGGGGTGAGTACCTGGGAGTCTCAAAGGTGTACCTGGGAGTATCGGAGGTGTACCTGGGATTATCGGAGGTGTACCTGGGAGTGTGAGAAGTGTCCCTGGGAGGGCGGAGGTGTACTGGGAGTCGGAGGTGTACCTGGCAGTGTCTGAGAGGTACCTGGGAGGCTGGGGCGGTGCCTGGCAGTGTTAGAGGTGTATCAGGAGTGACAGTGGAGGCCTAGGAGTGTCAGAGGTGTACCTGGGAGGTTGTGACGGAACCTGGGAGTATTGGAGGTGACCTGGGAGTCAGAGGTGTACCTTGGAGTGTCGGAGGTGTACATGGAGTGTCAGAGGTGTACCTGGCAGTGTCAGCTGTACCTGGGAGTGTCAGAGGTGTGCCTGGGAATGTCTGAGGTGTACCTGGAGTGTCAGAAGTGTACCTGGGAGTATCAGAAGTGTACCTGGGAGTGTCAGAGGTGTACCTGGGAGGTCAGGTAACTAGGGAGTCGGAGGTGTACCTAGGGAGTGTCGGAGGTTTACCCGGAGTGTCGGAGTTGTACCTGGGAGTGTTAGAGGTGTACCTGGGAGTGTCAGAGTTGTACCTGGGAGTGTCAAAGGTGTACCTGCGAGTGTGAGAAGTGTACCTGGGAGTGTCTGGGGTGTACCTGGGAGTGTCTGGGGTGTACCTGGGAGTGTCTAAGGTGTACCTGGGAGTGTCAAAGGTGTACCTGGGAGTGTCGGACGTGTACCTGGGAGTATCAGAGGTGTACCTGGGAGTATCGGATGTGTACCTGGGAGTGTCAGAGGTGTACCTGGGAATGTCAGAAGTGTACCTGGGAGTGTCAGAGATGTACCTGGGAGTGTCAGAGGTGTATCTGGGAGTGTTGGACGTACCTGGAGGTCAGGAGGTGTACCAGGGAATATCAGTGAGTACCTGGGAGTGTCAGAGGTACCTGGAGTGTCAGAGGTGTACCTGGGAGGTCAGAGGTGTAGCTGGGAGGTCAGAGGTGTACCTGGAGTGTCAGAGGTGTACCTGAGGCCGGAGAACCAGGAGAAGTGGTACCTGGGAGTGTCTGGGGTGTACCTGGGAGTGTCTGGGATGTACCTGGGAGCAACTGGAGGTGACCTGGGAGTGTCAAAGGTGTACTGGGAGTTTCAGAGGTGTACCTGGGTGTGTTGAGTGGTGTACCTGGGAGGTTAGAGGTGTATCAGAGTGACAGAGAGTACCTAGGAGGACACAGGTGTACCTGGGAGCGTCAGTGTCACCTGGGAGTGTCAGGAGGTGTACCTGGAGTGTCAGAGATGTATCTGGGAGTGTCAGAGGTGTATCTGGGAGTGTTGGACATGTGCCTGGGAGTGTCAGAGGTGTGACCAAGGAATGTCAGTGAGCACCTGGGAGTGTCAGAGGTGTACCTGGGAGTGTCAAAGATGTACCTGGGAGCACAGGAGGTACTTGGGAGTGTCGGAGGTGTCACCAGGGAGTGCCAGAGGTGTACCTTGAGTGTCAGAGGTGTACCTGGGAGTGTCCAAGGTGTATCTGGGAGTGTCAGAGGTGTATGTGGGAGGTTGGACGTACCTGGGAGGTTGGGAGGTGTACCAGGAATGCCAGTGAGTAAATGGGTGTGTCAGAGGTGTACCCAGAGGTGTACCTGGGAGTGTGAGAAGTGACCTGGGAGTGTCCGGAGTAACTGGAGAGTGTCTCTGGGAGTGTCTGAGGTGTACCAGGGAGGTCAAAGGTACCTGGGAGTGTCAGAGGTGTACCTGGGAGGTCATGGTGTACCTGGGAGCAGTTAGGAGCTGTATCAGGATTGACAGAGGAGCACCTAGGAGTGTCAGAGGTACCTAGAGTGTGAGAAGTCTACCTGGGAGTGTCTGGGGTGTACCTGGGAATGTCAGAGGTGTAGCTGGGAGTGTCAAGGGTGTACCAGGGAGGTCAGGTGGAGCACTGGGAGTGTCAGAGGTGTATCTGGGAGTGTCGGGCGTGTACCTGAGAGTGTCAGAGGTGTCTACCAAGGAATGTCAGTGGAGTACCTGGGAGTGCCGAGAGGCACCGGGAGGTCAGGTGTACCTGGGACTGCTGGGGAGATCCAGGAGGAAAGGGGTGTACCTGGGAGGTCAGAGATGTACCAGGGAGTGTCTGAGGTGTACCTGGGAGTGTCAGAGGTGTACAGGGAGAGTCAGAGGAATACCTGAGTGTCAGAGGTGTACCTGGGAGGTCAGAGGTACCCAGGAGTATCGGAGGTTTACCTGGAATGTCGGAGTTGTACCTGGGAGTGTCAGAGGTGTACCAGGAATGTCAGTGAGTACCTGGGAGGTCAGAGGTACCTGGGAGTGTCAGAGGTAACTTGGGAGGTCAGAGGTGGACCTGGGAGTGTCAGAGGTACCTGGGAGTGTCAGAGGTGTACCTGGAGTGTCGGAGGTACCTGGGAGGGTCAAAGGTGTACCTGCGGGAGGTGAGAAGTGTACCTGGGAGTGTCTGGGTGTACCTGGGAGTGTCTGGGTGTACCTGGATGTCTGGGTACCTGGGAGTGTCTAAGGTGTACCTGGAGTGTCAAAGGTGTACCTGGGAGTCTCGGACGGCACTGGGAGTATCAGAGGTGTACCTGGGAGTATCGGATGTACCTGGGAGTGTCAGAGGTGTACCTGGGAATGTCAGAAGTGTACCTGGGAGTGTCAGAGATGTACCGGGAGCAGCCAGAGGATCCGGAGGTTGGACGGACCTGGGAGTGTCAGAGGTACCAGGAATATCAGTGAGTACCTGGGAGCAAGGCCAGAGGTACCTGGGAGTGTCAGGAGGTGTACCTGGGAGGCCAGAGGCGTACCTGGGAGGCTGGGGAGGTGTACCTGGGAGTGTCAGAGGTGTACCTGGGAGTGTCAGAGGTACTGGGAGTGTCAGAGATGTCTGGGATTGGAGGTACCCTGGGAGTGTCGGAGGTGAACCCAAGAGTGTGAGAAGTGGACCTGGGAGTGTCTGGGGTGTACCTGGGAGTGTCTGGGGTACCTGGGAGAAACTGAGGTACCTGGGAGTGTCAAAGGTACCTGGGAGGCCGAGGTACTGAGTGTGCAGTGTACCTGGGAGGTTAGAGGTGTATCAGGGAGACAGAGGAGGCACTCAGGAGCACACAGGTGTACCTGGGAGTGTCAGAGCCTGGGAGTACGGGAGGTACCTGGGAGTGTCAGAGGTGTACTTGGGAGGGAGGTGTACCTGGGAGGTCAGAGATGTACCTGGGAGTGTCAGAGGTACCAAGGAATGTCAGTGGAGTCCTGGGAGTGTCAGAGGTACCTGGGTGTCAGGAGGTGTACCTGGGAGTGTCAGAGGTGTACTTGGGAGGTCAGAGGTGCACCTAGGGAGTGTCAGAGGTACCTTGGAGGTCAGAGGTACCTGGGAGTGTCCGAGGTATCTGGGAGGTCAGAGGTGTGTATGGAGTAAGGACGCACCAGAGGCTGGGGAGGCACTGTGTGAACAGTGTCAGAGTGTACCTGGATGCCCAGAACCTGGGAGTGTAGAAGGTACCTGGGAGTGTCTGGGGTGTACCTGGGAGTGTCTGGGGTGTACCTGGGGAGTCTGAGGTACCAGGGAGTGTCAAAGGTGTACCTGGGAGTGTCAGAGGTTTACCTGGAGGTCAGTGTACCTGGGAGGTTAGAGGTATCAGGGATTGACAGAGGAGTACCAGGAGTGTCAGGGAGGTACCTGGGAGTGTCAGAGGTGTACCTGGGAGTATCGGAGGTGTACCTGGGAGTGTCAGAGGTGAACCTGGGAGGCCAGGAGGTGTACCTGGAGTGCTTGAGGTGTACCTGGGTGTGTCAGAGGTGTACCTGGGAGTGTCTGAGGTGCTTCTGGGAGGCCGAGGTGTATCTGGGAGTGAACTGACGTGTACCTGGGAGTGTCAGAGGTACCAGGGAATGCCAGTGAGCAATGGGTGTGTCAGAGGGTACCTGGGAGTGTCAGAGGTGTACCTGGGAGTGTCAGAGGTGTACCTGGGAGCAAGTCAGTACCTGAGTGTCTGGGGTGTACCTGGGAGTGTCTGAGGTGTACCTGGGAGGCTGCAGGTGTACCTGAGTGTCAGAGGTGTACCTGGGAGTGTCATGGTGTGCCTGGGAGTGTCAGAGGTACCTGTGAGTGCTGGGAGGTGTACCTGGGAGTGTCGGAGGTACCTGGGAGTCGGAGGTGTACCTGGCAGTGTGAGAGGTGTACCTGGAAGTGTCATGGTGTTCCTGGAGTATTAGAGGTGTATCTGGGAGGTCAGAGGAGCACTGGGGAGGTTGGGGAGGTGCACCTGGAGCAGAGTGAACCTGGGAGTATCGGAGGTGTACCTGGGAGTGTCAGAGGTGTACCTGGGAGTGTCAGGAGGTGTACCTAGTAGTGTCTGAGGTGTATCTGGGAGTGTCAGAGGTGTATCTGGGAGTGTTGGACGTGTACCTGGGAGTGTCAGAGGTGTACCAGGGAATGCCAGTGGCGTAAATGGGTGTGTCAGGAGGTACCTGGGAGTGTCAGAGGTGTACCTGGGAGGTCAGAGGTGTACCTGGGAGTGTGAGGAGGTACCTGGGAGTGGCTGGGTGTACCTGGGAGTGTCTGGGGTGTATCTGGGAGTGTCTGAGGTGTATCTGGGAGGCGGACGTACCTGGGAGTGTCAGGGGTGTATCAGGGAATGCCAGTGGAGTAAATGGGAGTGTCAGAGTGTACTTGGGAGGTCAGAGGTACCTGGGAGTGTCAGAGGTACCTGGGAGCACGGATGTGTACCTGGGAGTGTCAGAGGTGTATCTGGGAGTGTTGGGACGTACCTGGGAGTGTCAGAGGTGTACCAGGGAATGTCAGTGAGTACCTGGGAGTGTCAGAGGTGTACCTGGGAGTGTCAGAGGTGTACCTGGAGTGTCAGAGGTACCTGGGAGTGTCAGAGGTGTACCTGGGAGTGTCAGAGGTGCCTGGGAGGTCGGAGGTGTACCTGGTAGTGTGAGAAGTGGTACCTGGGAGTGTCTGGGGTGTACCTGGGAGTGTCTGGGGTGTACCTGGGAGTGTCTGAGGTACCTGGGAGTGTCAAAGGTGTACTTGGGAGAGTCAGAGAGGTACCTGGGAGTGTCAGAGGTGTACCTGGGAGTGTCAGAGGTGTATCAGGAGTGACAGAGGAGTACCTAGGGTGACAGAGAGTGTACCTGGGAGTGTCAGAGGTGTACCTGGGAGTATCGGAGGTGCACCTGGGAGTGTCAGGAGGTGTACCTGGGAGTATCAGAGGTACCTGGGAGTGTCAGAGATGTATCTGGGAGTGTCAGAGGTGTATCTGGGAGTGTTGGGACGCAGGCTGGGAGTGTCAGAGGTGTACCATGAATGTCAGTGGAGTACCTGGGAGTGTCAGAGGTGTACCTGGAGTGTCAGAGGTGTACCTGGGAGTGTCAGAGGTGTACTTGGGAGTGTCAGAGGTGTACCTATGAGGCAAGTGGGTGGTGCACCTGGGAGTGTCAGAGGTACCTGGGAGTGTCAGAGGTACCTGGGAGTGTCGGAGGTGTACCTGGGAGGTCAGAGGTGTACCTGGGAGTGTCAGAGGTGTACCTGGGAGTGTCTGAGGTATCTGGGAGTGTCAGAGGTGTATGTGGGAGCAGGGGATGATGTACCTGGGAGTGTCAGAGGTGTACTCAGGGAATGCCAGTGGAGTAATGGGTGTCTGGGAGGTGTACCTGGGAGTGCCAGAGGTACCTGGGAGGAGAAGTGTACCTGGGAGCATTACTGGGAGTGTCTGGGGTGTACCTGGGAGTGTCTGATGTGTACCAGGGAGCGCAAGGTGTACCTGGGAGTGTCGAAGGGTACCTGGGAGTGTTAGGAGGTGTATCAGGATTGACAGAGAGTACCTAGGAGTGTCAGAGGTGTACCTGGGAGTGCCGAGGTGTACATGGGAGTATCGGAGGTGTACCTGGGAGTGTCAGAGGAACCTGGGAGGTCAGAGGTGTACCTGGGAGTGTTTGAGATGTACCTGGGAGTGTCAGAGGTGTATCTGGGAGTGTCTGAGGTGCTTATCTGGGAGTGTTCGACGTGCACCTGGGGAGTGCCGAGGTGCACCAGGGAATGCCAGTGGAGCAATGGTGTGCCTGGGGCGGTGCACCTGGGAGTGTCAGAGGTGTACCTGGGAGGTCAGAGGTACCTGGGAGCAGGAGAAGTGTACCTGGAGTGTCTGGGGTGTACCTGGGAGTGTCTAGGGTGTACCTGGGAGGTCTGAGGTGCACCTTGGGAGTGTCAGAGATGTACTGAGAGTGTCAGAGGTGTATCTGGGAGCAGCTGGACGTACCCGGCAGTGTCAGAGGTGTACCAGGGAGGTCAGAGATGTGCCTGGGAGGTCAGGGGAGGTGCATCTGGGAGGCCGGACGTGTACCTGGGAGTGCTCAGGAGGTACCAGGGAATGTCAGTGAGTACTTGGGAGTGTCAGAAGGTAACCTGAGGGTGTCGAAGTGGTAATCAGAGAGTGTCGGAGGTGTAACTGGGAATGTTGTCAGAGGTGTACCAGGGAGTGTCAGTGGAGTACCTGGGAGTCTCAAAGGTGTACCTGGGAGTATCGGAGTTGTTCGGGAATATCGAAGGTGTACCTGGGAGTGTGTGAGAAGTGTACCTGGGAGTGTCGGAGGTGTACCTGGGAGTCGGAGGTGTACTCATGGTGTCAGAGGTGTACCTGGGAGTGTCAGCGGTGTACCTGGCAGTGTTAGAGGTGCATCAGGGAGACAGGAGTACCTACGAGTGTCAGAGGTGTACCTGGGGAGGTCAGACGGCGTCCTGGGAGTATTGGAGGTGTACCTGGGAGTGTCAGAGGTGTACCTGGGAGTGTCGGAGGTGTACATGGAGTGTCAGAGGTGTACCTGGCAGTGTCATGGTGTACCTGGAGTGTCAGTGGTGTGCCTGGGAATGTCTGAGGCACCTGGAGTGTCAGAAGTGTACCTGGGAGCATCAGAAGTGTACCTGGGAGGCCAGGAGGTGTACTCCTGGGAGGTCAGGGGTGTAACGGAGTGTCGGAGGTGTAACTGGGAATGTCAGAGGAGCACCAGGGAGGTCAGTAGAGTACCTGGGAGTTCCTTCAAAGGTGTAACTGGGAGTATTTGAGGTGTACCTGGGAATATCCGAGGTGTACCTGGGGAATATCGGAGGTGTACCTGGGAGTGTCAGAGGTGTGTGCTCTGGGAGTGTCAGAGGTGCACTGGAGTATCAGAGGTGCACCTTGGAGTATCTGAGGTAAAATTTGGGGTGTGTGAGGCACCTGGCAGTGTCTGAGGTGTACCTGGTGTTCGAGGTGTATTTGGCAGTGTCAGCGGTGTACCTGGGAGTGTTAGGAGGTGTATCAGGAGTGACAGGAGGAGTACCTAGGAGTGTCAGAGGTACCTAGAGTGTGAGAAGTCTACCTGGGAGTGTCTGGGGTACCTGGGAATGTCAGGTTAGCTGGGAGGCCAAGGGTGTACCAGGGGAGGTCAGTGGAGCACCTGGGAGTGTCAGAGGTGTATCTGGGAGTGCCGGACGTGTACCTGAGAGTGTCAGAGGTGTACCAGGAATGTCAGTGAGTACCCAAGTGTCAGAGGTGCACCTGGGAGTGTCAGGAGGTGCACTTGGGACTGTCAGGGGAGATCCAGGAGTGAAAGGGGTGTACCTGGGAGGTCAGAGATGTACCAGTGGAGTGTCTGAGGTGTGTACTCTGGAGGTTAGAGGTGTACCAGGAGTGTCAGAGGAACAGGCCTAGGGAGTGTCAGAGAGGTGTACCTGGGAGTGTTCGTGAGGTGTACCTAGGAGCACGGGAGGTTTACCTGCGAGTGTCGGAGAGGCTGGTACCTGGGAGGCAGAGGTGTACCTGGGAGTGTCAGAGATGTATCTTGGAGTGTCAAAGGTGTACCTGCGAGTGTGAGAAGTGTACCTGGGGAGTGTCTGGGTGTATCTGGGAGTGTCTGGGGGTGTACCTGGGAGTGTCTAAGGTGTACCTGGGAGTCAAAGGGTGTACCTTGGAGCACGACGTGTACCTGGGGGAGCATCAGAGGCACTGAGCATCGGATGCAGTACTTGGGAGTGTCAGGGTGTACCTGGGAATTTCCAGAAGTGTATCTGGGAGTGGCCGGGGGAGATGTACCTGGGAGTGTCAGAGGTGTATCTGGGAGCAAGTTGACGTGTACCTGGGGGAGTGACAGAGGTACCAGGAACATCAGTGAGTACCTGGGAGGTCAGGAGGTGTACCTGGGAGTGTCAGAGGTGCACCTGGGAGTGTCAGAGAGCACCTGGGGAGTGTCAGAGGTGTACCTGGGAGTGTCAGAGGTGTACCTGGGGAGTGTCGGAGAAC
>NW_024755655.1:0-12477 GCF_018991925.1 Homarus americanus
TCCTGCCTCAATATACACATTTCTACATAAAACATTACTAGAGGAATAAAGATGAGAGTGACCAACCAGCTCCACTAAGAACCTGGCATACAGTGTGCCTTTAGACTAACACAACTAACACTTAACTAACACCAAAAAAAAATGTGACTACCCTCCCAGTTACACAAGGACCTGGGCGGGCTCACTAACTCCAACAATAACAAAAATAATAATAATAAGCAGCATTATATAAATAAACCAATATTAATACAAAGGTCTGACGACCCAAGGGAGCAGAACAAAGACAAAACACCAATAAGAAAGATGAAGCGATCTGGTTGAGCCCAGATTCTTTCTACTCCTACTGTATTTCAGTTTCACCACCTTTTTCTTCAATTCCTAATAATCTTCTTTCACCTCTTAACTAATGACTTCGTATCGTATCGTACTATCTAGCCTAAACTGTTTAGCCTGACATAGAGTTTTTTAATAAATCTGGTGATATGGAACCACACACAACCCCCCTTAACCTGGGATAATGCAATCAAATGGATAATTGCTAACTATTCTCAGAGATAATGCAATCAAATGGTTAGTTGCTAACCGGGGGCTGCGCCCCCGGACCCCCTGTGTTAGATACTGTATTTGGTCATGATGAATTGTTTATTAGACTATAAGAAATCCTCTTCCTTCTTGTATTGGCAAGGGGAGTTTGCTTTAACTTAGGTATGCTAGCCTAAGTAAAAATAGATGCCCCTTCCTTATTGGTGTTGTCGATGGCACAGCACAGCACAACACCGTGCCTATGACGAAATCAACTTCATTAAACTCAACTCATACTTCAAATGCACCAAGAGAACTTTTGCAGATAGGAGACCGTCAAGAGTCAATCGGGGTCGATTTAATGTATACTACAGAAACTTGCTGCCCGAATGGGAGACCGTCAAAGTCAATCGGGGTCGATTTGATAATACTGCAAACTTGCGCACCCGAATGAGGAGACCGTCAAAGT
The DNA here is from genome assembly GCF_018991925.1 of Homarus americanus. NCBI lineage: Eukaryota > Metazoa > Arthropoda > Malacostraca > Decapoda > Nephropidae > Homarus > Homarus americanus. The sequence goes on from NW_024755655.1 coordinate 992, forward strand.
CAATCGGGGTCGATTGTCTTATACTACAAACTTGCACGAATGGGAGACCGTCAAAGTCAATGGGGGTCAGTTGTGTATACTACAGAAACTTGCACACCCAGAATAGGGAAGACCATCCAAAATCAATCGGGGAGTCGATTTATAGCATACTACAGAAACTTGCACACGAATGGGAGACCGTCAAAGTCAATCGGGGGTCGATTTAATAGCATACTACAGAAACTTGCACACCCGAATGGGAGACCGTCAAAGTCAATCGGGGGTCGATTTGATAGCATACCACAGAAACTTGCACACCCGAATGGGAGACCGTCAAAGTCAATCGGGGGTCGATTTGATAGCATACTACAGAAACTTGCACACCCGAATGGGACACCGTCAAAGTCAATCGGGGGTCGATTTGATAGCATACTACAGAAACTTGCACCAGATAGAGACCGTCAAAAGAATCAATCGGATCGATTTGATATACAGAAACTTGCACACGGGCCGGAGACCGTCAAAATCAATCAGGGGTCGATTATCGCCTCTGAGACACACACCCGAATGGGAGACCGTCAAAGTCAATGGGGTCGATTTGATAACATACTACAGAAAACTTTTTGCAGAATGGGAGACAGTGAAAAGTCAATGAGGAGTCGATTTAATAGCATACTACAGAAACTTGCACACCCGAATGGGAGACAGTGAAAGTCAATCGGGGGTCGATTTAATAGCATACTACAGAAACTTGCACACCCGAATGGGAGACAGTCAAAGTCAATCGGGGGTCGATTTAATAGCATACTACAGAAACTTGCACACCCGAATGGGAGACGGTCAAAGTCAATCGGGGGTCGATTTGATAGCATACTACAGAAACTTGCACACCCGAATGCGAGACCGTCAAAGTCAATCAGGGAATTGATTTAACATCTACAAAACTTACGCACCCGAATGGGGAGACCGTCAAAAAAGTCAATCAGAGGTCGATTTAATAGCATACTACAGAAACTTGCACACCCGCATGGGAGACCGTCAGAGTCAATCGGGGGTCGATTTGATAGCATACTACAGAAACTTGCACACCCAAATGGGAGACAGTCAAAGTCAATCGGGGGTCGATTTGATAGCATACTACAGAAACTTGCACACCCGAATGGGAGACAGTCAAAGTCAATCGAGGGTCGATTTAATAGCATACTACAGAAACTTGCACACCCAAATGGGAGACAGTCAAAGTCAATCGGGGGTCGATTTGATAGCATACTACAGAAACTTGCACACCCGAATGGGAGGCAGTCAAAGTCAATCGGGGGTCGATTTAATAGCATACTACAGAAACTTGCACACCCAAATGGGAGACAGTCAAAGTCAATCGTGGGTCGATTTAATAGCATACTACAAGAAACTTGCACACACCCGAATGGGAGACCGTCAAAAAGTCAATCAAGAGGTCGATTTGATAGCATACTACAGAAACACACACCCGAATGGGGAACCGTCCAAAGTCAATCGGGGGTCGATTTGATAGCATACTACAGAAACTTGCACACCCGAATAGGAGCCAGTCAAAGTCAATCGGGGGTCGATTTAATAGCATACTACAGAAACTTGCACACCCGAATGGGAGACCGTCAGAGTCAATCGAGGGTCGATTTAATAGCATACTATACAAAATGATCCGAGAATGTGCACACACCGAGTGGGAGACGGTGATGAAAGCGTCCGCCCTTGTACACTGGATGGCACTATTTCACTATAGTAAGGGGTAGGGGCACCTCGGTCATATTATACAACATACCAGAGAAGTTCCACACCCGCATGGGAGACCGTCAAAGTGAATCGGGGGTCGATTTGATAGCATACTACAGAGAACTTGCACACCCGAATGGGAGACCGTCAAAGTCAATCGGGGGTCGATTTGATAGCATACTACAGAGAACTTGCACACCCGAATGGGAGACAGTCAAAAGTCAATCGGGGGTCGATTTAATAACATACTACGAAACTTGCACCGAATGGAGACCGTCAAAGTCAACTCAGAGGTCGATTTGATAGCATACTACAGAAAACTTGCACCCGAATGGGAGACCGTCAAAAGTCAATGAGGTCAGTTGTCTTATCTACAGAAACTTGCACCGAATGGGGAACAGTGAAAGTCAATAAAGTCGATTTAATAGCATACTACAGAAACTTGCACGCGAATGGGGAGACACAGTGAAAGTCAATGATCGATTGGCAACACTACAAACTTTTTACGAATGGGGAGACCGTCAAAAGTCAATCAGGTCGATTTAATAATACTACGAAACACTTTTTGAATGGGAGACCGTCAAAGTCAATCGGGGGTCGATTTGATAGCATACTACAGAAACTTGCACACCCGAATGGGAGACAGTCAAAGTCAATCGGGGGTCGATTTAATAGCATACTACAGAAACTTGCACACCCGAATGGGAGACCGTCAAAGTCAATCGGGGGTCGAGCATACTTTACAAAATGATCCGAGAATCTGCACACACACACCGAGTGGGAGACGGTGATGAAAACGTCCGCCCTTATATGTTCGATTGCACTATTTCACTATATTAAGGGGAGAGGGTGCCTTCGCACACATATTTGGTGTGAAATATCTTCCGCCCCACAGCGGAGCGCTTCGGCGCCTCTGCGAAGCAAAGCGCGGCATTCAAAAACAACAACCAAAATTGCCGTCGCTTTCCCTTCCCTGCCCTGCAATGGCTGGAGCAGCAGCAGAAGAAGAGAGAGAGAAAATAGTCTCATGGGGTCAGAGGAATGGCAGTGGAGCGCGATCTATGAATTTCACTAGCCAGGTCTGTCTCCCAATTGAACATTATTACTCTCTCAAGCGCACACCATCCTTACCGGTTTCGCGACAGCAACAGCATCATGATGTTGCATCTATTATAGAATCCAGAATTGATTTATTCGGCTGTTCGCGAACAGTCGGGTTTAACCTTGCCTAACAAACGATCAAACACCCCCTCTCGAGAGTGCTGATGCGGTAGCTGTCCCTATCAATCCGCTAAAGCTGCTGGATTGCACTATTTCACTATATTAAGAGAGGGTGCCTTCACACCTATTCGGTGGCGGTATCTTCACGCCCCAGCCCGGGCGCCAGCGCCTCTACAGAAATATCATGCCCGGCATTCAAACAACAACCAAGATTTGCCGTCGCTTTCCCTTCCCTGCCCTGCAATAGCTGGGCAACACCAGAAGAAGAGAGAAAAGAAAATAGTCTCTCTTGGGGGTCCAGAAGGGCGCGAGTACGACAATCTGAACACCACTAGCCAGGTCTATTCCCAATTGAATGTTTACTCTCTCGGCACCGCATCGCCACCACGGTTTCCCGCAACCGCTAGCATCATGATGTTCGTCTATTATGAAGTCCGGAACACGGGTTATTCGGCTGTTACAGCGAACGGTCAGGTTTAACTAACCGCCTAACAAACGATCAAACAACTTCCCACTCTCGAGGTGCGATGCAGTAGCTATCCCTATCATCTGCTCTTATATGCTGCCGTTACTCTTCACTATATTAAGGGAGAGGTGCCTTCACACACCTATTGATGTGGAATATCTTCGCCCCAACCAGGCGCTCCGAAACTCTCTCTGAAACAAAAAGCCTTGACATTCAAAACAACAGCAAAGTTGCCATTAAGCTTTCCCTTCACACCTAATGGCACAGAACGGCAGCAGCAACAGAAGAAGAAGAGAGAGAAAATAGTCTCATGGGGTCAGAGGAATGGCAGTGGAGCGCGATCTATGAATTTCACTAGCCAGGTCTGTCTCCCAATTGAACATTATTACTCTCTCGGCGCGCACGTCGCCACCACGGTTTCCGCGACAGCAGCAGCATCATGATGTTGCGTCTATTGTAAGTCCGGAACCGGGTTATTCGGCTGTTCGCGAACAGTCAGGTTTTAACCTTGCCTAACAAACGATCAAACAACTTCCACTCTCGAGGTGCGGTACGGTGACTGTCCTATCGTCCGCCCTTGTAAGCTGGATTGCACTATTTCACTATATTAAGGGGAGAGGGTGCCTTCACACATATTCGGTGTGAAATATCTTCCGCCCCCCAGCGGAGCGCTTCGGCGCCTCTGCGAAGCAAAACGCGGCATTCAAAAACAACAACCAAAATTGCCGTCGATTTCCTCTCCCTGCCCTGCAATGGCTGGAGCAGAAGGAGAGCGAGAGAGAGAATAGTCTCATTGGGTCAGAGGAATGGCAGTGGAGCGGGCTAATGGCGAGTAGGCTCGCGATCTATCAATTACACTAGCCAGGTCGCTCTCCCTATTGAACATTATTACTCTCTCACGTCGCCACTGCGGTTTCCGCGACAGCAGCAGCATCATCATGATGTTGCATCCACCAATTAGTCCGGAACCGGGTTATTCGGCTGTCTGCGAACAGTCCGGTTTTAACCTTACCCAACATCCACTCTCGAGGTGCGGTACGGTGAATGTCCTATCGTCCGACCTTGTATACTGGATTGCACTATTTCACTATATTAAGGGGAGAGGGTGCCTTCACACACATATTCGGTGTGAAATATCTTCCGCCCCCCAGCGGAGCGCTTCGGCGCCTCTGCGAAGCAAAGCGCGGCATTCAAAAATAGCAAAATTGCGTCCTTCCCTGCCCTGCAGTATGGAGCAGAAGGAGAGAGAGAGAGATTTTAGTCTCATTGGATCAGAGAATAGCAGTGGAAGCGAACTTATATGATGAGCTCGCTCTATCAATCTCACTTGCCAGGTCTCTTCGTTTGGACATTATTTGCCAAGTCTCTCTCTCTCTCTCTCTCTCTCCTCGCGCACGTCCTTCACCCCTATAGTTTCCGTCACAGCATATATGCTGCGGCCTTTCAAAATCCAGGCTGGAGCTCACCGCGCACTGTCTGCCCAACTTAGCGGACTTGCGTTGGCTGATCACCCCGTCTTCGCGTCTGTGCCGGCCTTCAATGCAGCGCCCAACCGTCTCTTGACCGAGATTCATTGCACTATTCCACGCGCAAACGGCTACCCTAAATGTGCATATAGACAACGCTCATGGTTCAACACGACCAGGGCGCAGTCTGGGAGCCGAGTATACTAAAAAGAGAGTTTAGCAGCCAAAACTCGTCAAAGCACACGTTAGGTTACCCCATCACCTAACAACGATGATGGCGGTTCCCACCCGTGAAATACACAACCTAACCAATATTGGGCGACGATGGCGCTCATGAGCCCACGTCCCCACAAACAGTAAGAGAAAGAGAGAGAGGAGGAGATTGGCCAATGTGCGGTCCCTCGCCCAATGTCTTATGCCTCGCTGGGGCAAAGAGAAGAGGAGCGGATAAGGGAGGAGATTGGCCAACGTGCGGTCCCTCGCCCAATGTCGGCTGCCTCGCTGGAGCTGGGTAAAGAGGAGAGGAGCGGATAAGGGAGGAGATTGGCACACACGGTGGCGCTGCCGGCGACCGAGGATAGCAAGAGAAGGTGCAGTTTGATCTGATCATCTGGTTTGCTATTTCTCTAAGGCCAACGTGCGGTCCCTCGCCCAATGTCGGCTGCCTCGCTGGGGCAAAGAGAAGAGGAGAGGATAAGGGAGGAGATTGGCACACACGGTGGCGCTGCCGGCGCCGAGGATAGCGAGAGAAGGTGCAGTTTGATCTGATCATCTGGTTTGCTATTTCTCTAAGGCCAACGTGCGGTCCCTCGCCCAATGTCTTCTGCCTCGCTGGGGCAAAGAGAAGAGGAGCGGATAAGGGAGGAGATTCGCCAACGTGCGGTCCCTCGCCCAATGTCGGCTGCCTCGCTGGAGCTGGGGCAAAGAGGAGCGGATAAGGGAGGAGATTGGCACACACGGTGGCGCTGCCGGCGCCGAGGATAGCAAGAGAAGGTGCAGTTAGATCTGATCATCTGGTTTGCTATTTCTCTAAGCCAACGTGCGGTCCCTCGCCCAATGTCTTCTGCCTCTCTCTCAATCTCACTATTTTGGCCGCCGTGATAGGCGCCGCCAACAGCAGCAGCTACCTGGTTGATCCTGCCAGTAGTCATATGCTTGTCTCAAAGATTAAGCCATGCATGTGTAAGTACAAGCCGATTTAAGGCGAAACCGCGAATGGCTCATTAAATCAGCTATGTTTCATTGGATCTGTAAACCCACTTACTTGGATAACTGTGGCAATTCTAGAGCTAATACATGCAATTGGTCTCTGACCGCAAGGGAAGAGCGCTTTTATTAGTTCAAAACTGGTCGGGCCCCGGTCCGTAACCCACCTGTGGTGAATCTGAATAACTTCGGGCTGAGCGCACGGTCTCCGCACCGGCGCCGCTTCTTTCAAGTGTCTGCCTTATCAGCTTTCGATTGTAGGTTATGCGCCTACAATGGCTATAACGGGTAACGGGGAATCAGGGTTCGATTCAGGAGAGGGAGCCTGAGAAACGGCTACCACATCTAAGGAAGGCAGCAGGCACGCAAATTACCCACTCCCGGCACGGGGAGGTAGTGACGAAAAATAACGATGTGAGTCTCATCCGAGGCCTCGCAATCGGAATGAGTACACTTTAAATCCTTTAACGAGTATCCATTGGAGGGCGAGTCTGGTGCCTGTAGCCGCGATATTCCAACTCCAATAGCGTATATTAAAGTTATTTAGCAGTTAAAAAGCTCGTAGTTGGATCTCAGTTCGGACTGTGATTGCTGCCGCCCAATTGTTTACTGTCACGCTCCGAACAACCGCCCTTATTTCGCGGATATCTTTATTAAGGTGTCGGCGAGTGGCGAGGATTTACTGGTAGAGTGCTCAGAGCGAGGCTATTTGAATGGCCCGATGTTTGATGCATGGAATAATGGAATAGGACCTCGGTTCTATTTGTTGGTTTTCGGAACCAGAGGTAATGACTATCCGGAACAGGCGGGGAGCGTGCATTGCGGCTAGAGGTGGTCTTGGACCGTCTGAGCGAACTACTGCAAAGCATTGCCAAGGATGTTTCATTAATCAAGAACGAAAGTTAGAGGTTCGAAGGCGATCAGATGCCGCCCTAGTTCTAACCATAAACGATGCCAACTAGCGATCCGCCGGCGTTATTCCCATGACCCGGCGGGCAGCTTCCGGGAAACCAAAGTCTTTGGGTTCCGGGGGAAGTATGGTTGCAAAGCTGAAACTTAAAGGAATTGACGGAAGGGCACCACCAGGAGTGGAGCCTGCGGCTTAATTTGACTCAACACGGGAAACCTCACCAGGCCCAGACACCGGAAGGATTGACAGATTGAGAGCTCTTTCTCGATTCGGTGGGTGGTGGTGCATGGCCGTTCTTAGTTGGTGGAGCGATTTGTCTGGTTAATTCCGATAACGAACGAGACTCTGGCCTACTAAGTAGTCGGCGGATCTCCAGAAAATGGTGTCCAGTTCGCAACTTCTTCTTAGAGGGATAAGCGGCAATTCTAGCACGCCCAGATTGAACAATAACGGGTCCTGTGATGCGCTTAGATGTTCTGGGCGCACGCGCCCTGAAGGGATCAACGAGTTTTCCCCCTCCAGAGGTGGGTAACCCGTTCAAAGCCTTTCTTGATAAAGGGATTGGGGCTTGCAATTGTTCCATGAACGAGAATTCACGAAAGTAGTGCAAGTCATCAGCTTACGTGACTCGTCCCTGCCCTTTGTACACCGCCCGTCTACTGCGATTGAATGATTTAGTGAGGCCTTCGGACTGGCGCTCTTGGATTGTCGGCCCCGTTGCCCGCAGGGGTTTTCTGGGGTGCGATCGCCTCCAACTGACGGAAAGATGTCCAAACTTGATCATTTAGAGGAAGTAAAAGTCGTAACAAGGTTTCCGTAGGTGAACCTGCGGGAGGATCATTAACAGAGAGAAAGAGAACGGGGCGCTCTTAAAACTACTACTACTACTCTCCTGATTTGGGCGGTCTCGGGCTCTGCTCTGGCAACTCCAGCAGCGAAAGAGGACAATCCCGGCCCCCGCACCAAAAATAGGTACCACCACGCTGTAGGTGGACCACACTCGGGCGAGAGCGCGAAGACCGGAGGAGGAGGACGGACGGGGCTTTGGACGGCTGCCCGTCCGTTCCTTACTACCGGCGAATAAGCCTCTTGACCCAAAAAGAGTGAAATTCAAGTGTCCAAAAACAACAAGCTAATCCGTAGGCAAACCACAAACTTGGGCTATGTCTGTCCAAACCCTTTCATTGAGACTCGTGCTTAGCGATGGTTAGTCATAAAAGACCAAATAGTGCGTCTACAACTCTTAACGGGGATCACTACATTTCATTGGGTCGATGAAGGCCGCAACAAACTGCATTAATAGGTATGTAGAATCGCAAGAATACCGAATACATCACGACAAGTTGAACGCATATTGCGGCGGCGGCAGCCATATGAGCTTGTCGCCGCCACTCCTCTACGAGGGTCGGAAATATACATCCATCGGTTGCTGCGAGTTCGGTGCCTGCTGACTGTCTCCCCGATACGAGGGTAACCCGAACCGAGCTTCCGCCTTGGGGTTTAATCGCCCGCGCCTTGCGCGAGGCGTGCCCTTAAAAACAAGCAAGCCTATCACTAGCAAGTCCATGGACTTGGCGCACCCACATTCAACCACAACAAAGCGACAGTTGTCGCCCTCGCAAATAACTGGAGGCGGCGCTCTTTTGCCTGCTGTCCACAGAGACACGAATGGCCGTCGGCCGCTCATGGCTGATGCTGCACATGTTCTAAGAGGCACTCCATCCCACGAAGAAGAAACGAAACCGGGTCGGATATCTTTTAAGTAAGCCCCGCCGGAATTTCGTCTATCACCTCGAAAAGAGTGCTTGGCATGCATTGCAGTGGAACCTAAATTGATGAGTGCGCCTGGGCCCGCAGTCTACCATGTAGTGGTGCAGGCAGAGAGATGAGAATGCTTGGGTGACGCCGTGCTCTTCCTCACGCGCTCCTCCACCCTCTCCCACGGTCAGACGCGGTGTGGGCGTTCTCTTTGAGAGTTCGCCACGAGTCCACGTCTATCTCATGACTGGGAGGGAGGCAGGGGGAGTTCTCTCTAAGCGCGTTAAAGACGGTGTTGCGCCTCATAACGGCGCTCGCCGGGATAGAGCACTAGTTCTGCAGCCGGAAAGGCCGCTCACGCCAATTAATACTGCGACTCTCGCTCTCTTTCTCCGGATAAACAAGTGCCACTGCTGTGGCATGCGGGAACGGGGAAAGAGGTCAAAGTTTAAGCGGCAAAGGTGCGGCCGAGTAAGGGCGGAACACGAGCGTATATGCATTAAAACTGTGTGTGTATATGACTCTGCGAGAGATGTTCTGCTGGAACACTTTTCCTATTGGCTATTTACCACTCAATGAGAAGGAACGGAGTCAGGGGTGGGAGTGCCGACGCCATGGCCGCTGGTACCCCCGCGACAAGCCCCTCAAACCTTCCTGCCTGGTAATGTCGGTGGTGAAGAAAGTCGGTGGCAGAGCGTCTTCCGCTTCGTGGTTGGGGAACTTGTTCCCCCTAAGGATGATGAGACCACGATCGACCTCGTAGTAGGAGAGAGCTACCCGCCAAATTTAAGCATATTAATTAGTGGAGGAAAAGAAACCAACAGGGATTCCCTTAGTAAGGGCGACTGAACCGGGAAAAGCCCAGCGCATAACCTCGATGTCTTCGGGCACGAGGGGTGTTGCGTTTCAGAGGGTCCAGAGGCCCGTATGGTGGCGCCCGTGAGGGTACAGATGGGACGGTCGGAAAGGGCCTCTCTGTAGAGTCGGGTTGCTTGAAAGTGCAGCCCAAAGCAGGTGGTAAACTCCATCTAAGGCTAAATATGACCACGAGACCGATAGCGAACAAGTACCGTGAGGGAAAGTTGAAAAGAACATTGAAGAGCGGTTCAAGAGTACGTGAAACCGTTAAGAGCCAAACGGGTGGAAACTCGAAGGTCGAACTGAGGGGGTTCAGCTCGTCGGCTGTCGGCTGGGTGGGGTGTTGTAATTGAGCGACACAAAAATGTTTGGGCGTGCCCCCACTCACGCTGGCGTCGGCGGGCGTATTTCGCCTCGTAGTAGGTCACCGCGACCCGTTGCCGGGGACGTCGAAGGCCCAGTCGGAATGGTACCTCGCCGCCGACTCTCTCTCAGCTCGTCTGGGGGGGAGACCCGCGCGACGGGGGGAACCACCGGTGTCCTGGCTGCCCTGAGACGGTCGTCGAGAAGAGCTTGCCGCCGCTTCGGCGGCGGTTTTGCTCTCGCGGTGTGCAAAAGGTCGGTGATCCACCCGACCCGTCTTGAAACACGGACCAAGGAGTCTAACATGTGTGCAAGTCAATGGGCTCACTAAACACAAAGGCGAAATGAAAGTGACGGGCGCCCGGGGCAGCTGTAACAGGCTCTCCGGTGCGTCTTGGGCCGATCCCTGACCGGCTGCCTGCGGCCTCGCCCACGCCGCGACAAGCGGGGTGAGATACTTTCCCCCGTCTCTGGACGTTGCGTGTGGTGGAGGTCGTCAGGGCGATGGCCGAAGTTTAATTTCCCCTCATGGGAGGGAGGGGCGCAGGCCCGGGACTTGCCAAGACGCCGCGGTGCTGTCCGTCCCCGGAAGCGGGCCGTCGGTAAACGGCGGAGGCGCACCGGGGCGGGCAGTCGGCAAGTACCATGAGCATATATGTTGGGACCCGAAAGATGGTGAACTATGCCTGGCCAGGATGAAGCCAGAGGAAACTCTGGTGGAGGTCCGTAGCGATTCTGACGTGCAAATCGATCGTCGGAGCTGGGTATAGGGGCGAAAGACTAATCGAATCATCTAGTAGCTGGTTCCCTCCGAAGTTTCCCTCAGGATAGCTGGAACTCGCAGGGTGAATTTCATCCGGTAAAGCGAATGATTAGAGGTCTTGGGGACGAAACGTCCTCAACCTATTCTCAAACTTTAAATGGGTGAGATGCCGAGCTTGCTTGTAAGGATGAAGCTCCGGCGACTAATCTGAGTATCTAGTGGGCCACTTTTGGTAAGCAGAACTGGCGCTGTGGGATGAACCAAACGTCGAGTTAAGGGGCCTAAATGAATGCTCATTCAGATCCCATTGAAAGGCGTTGGTTGCTATAGACAGCAGGACGGTGGCCATGGAAGTTGGAATCCGCTAAGGAGTGTGTAACAACTCACCTGCCGAAGCAACTAGCCCTTAAAATGGTATAGCGCTCAAGCATTCTCCCGATACTCGACCGCCGGGCGCACTACCGGCCTCGCTCTCAAGGCGAGGTCTCGAAGCCCCGGTGAGTAGGAGGGTCGCAGTGGTGAGCGCTGAAGGGTTTCGGCGTGGGCCGGCCTGGAGCCGCCACTGGTGCAGATCTTGGTGGTAGTAGCAAATACTCGAGAGAGACTCCCTTGATGACCGAAGCGGAGAAGGGTTCCATGTGAACATCAGTTGGACATGGGTTGGTCGCTCCTAAGCCCAGGGCTAAGGCCTGATCCACGCTCGAGGCAAATGCAACACGAGCAGAGGAGAAGAAGAAGAAC
>NW_024755656.1:0-45608 GCF_018991925.1 Homarus americanus
AGTTAATGCATTGCTGCAGGGTGGGGAGGTGTACCTGGGAGGCCAGAGCACCTGGGAGCATCAGAGGTGTATCTGGGAGCTGTCAGGGGTGCACCTGGGAGGTCAGAGGTGTACTGGGAGTGTCAGAGGGCACCTGGGAGCAAGTCGGAGGTGCCTGGGAGGCCAGAGGTACCTGGGAGTGTCAGGAGTGTACCAGGGAGGTTGGGGTGCACCTGGGAGTCAGAGGTGCACCTGGGAGTGAGGGGCCTGGGAGGCCTGAGGTACCTGGGAGTGCTGAGTACCCAAGAGGCTGGGTGTACTAGGACAAGTTGGGAGGCCTGGGAGTAAGCCGGAGGACCTGGGAGGCAAGCCGGAGTGTACCTGGGAGGAGAGGTAGCAGGAGGAGAGGTGTACCTGGGAGGTGAGAGGTGAACCAGGAGTGTCAGAGGAGTACCTGGGAGGTCAGAGGTGTACCTGGGACTATCGGAGGTGTGCACCTGGGAGACGAAGTGTAACTTGGGAGTGTGAGAGGTGTACTCTGGGAGTATCACAGGTGCATCTGGGAGCAAGTCAGGGGTGTACCTGGGAGTGTCAGGGTAAGAAGTGTCAGGTGTAACAGGGAGTGTCAGATGTGGCCTCCTGGAGCATCAGAGGTGTACCTGGGATTACTGAGGTACCTGGGAGTGTCAGAGATGTTCTGGAGAGCAAAGCGAGACCTGGGATTGTCAGAGGTGTACCTGGGAGGTCAGATGTGTACCTGGGAGTCAGAGGAGTACCTGGGAGGTTGAGAGGTGTACCTGGGAGGTCAGGGGTGTACCAGGAGGTAGGGAGCACCTGGTGTCAGAGGTGCACCTGGGAGCAGTCAGAGGTGGCCTGGGACTGTCAGAGGTGTACCTGGGAGGCCAGAGGTGTACCTGGGAGTGTCAGGGGTGTACCCTGGAGCACAGGGGCCCAGGAGGTCAGTACACCTGGGAGGTCTGAGGTGTACCTGGGAATGTCGGATGTACCTGGGAGCAAGCCAGAGGTGAAGCAGATGATAGAGGTGTACCTGGAATGTGAGAGGTGAACAAGGGAGCAAGCCACAGGAGTACCTGGGAGTTTGGGAGGTGTACCTGGGACCATCGGAGGCAAACCTGGGAGCACGAGGTGCACTGGGAGACGGGAGGTGGGGCCTGGGAGCACAGAGGTGTACCTGGATTGTAGGGGTGTACCTGGGAGGTGATGTGTACCTGGGAGTGTCAGAGAGCACCTGGGAGTGCAGAGGAGGCCTGGGAGGTTCAGAGGTGTACCTGGAGAAAGCCTGAGGTGTACCAGGGAGTGTCAGAGGGTAACCTGGGAGGTTGTGGGTTCACCTGGGAGTGTCAGGTGTAAGCATGGGAGCAAGCCTGAGGTGTACCTGGGAGTGTCAGAGGAGTACCTGGGAATGTCAGGTGCACCTGGGAAGGCCAGAAGTGCACCAGGAGGTCAGAGTAAAAATCTGGGAGTGTCAGAGGTGTACCTGGAGTGGCAGAGGAGTACCTGGGAGGTCTGAGGTGTACCTGGAGTGTCTGGAGGTGTACCTGGGAGTGTCTCGAGGTACCTGGGAGTGCCTGAGGTGTACCTGGGAGTGTCAAAGGTGTACCTGGGAGACAGAGGTACCAGGGAGTGTCAGGAGTACCTGGGAGTAGCCTGAGGTGTACCTGAAGAAGCTGGGGAGGTGCACCTGGGAGGCCAGAGGTGTACCTGGGAGCAAGGAGGTACCTGGGAGTGTCAGAGGTGTACCTGGGAGCAAGCCAGAGGTGTACCTGGGAGATGCCGGAGGTACCTGGGAGCAAGCGGAGGTGTACCAGGGAGGTCGGAGGAGTACCTGGAGGTCGGAGGTGTACCTGGGAGTGTCGGATGTACCTGGGAGTGTCAGAGGTGTAGCAGGGAGTGTTAGGAGGTGTACCTGGGAGGGAGAGGTGAACCAGGGAGTGTCAGAGGAGTACCTGGGAGTGTCAGACGTACCTGGGACCATCGGAGGTGTTACCTGGGAGTATCGAGGTGTACCTGGGAGTGTCAGAGGTACCTGGGAGTATTAGCAGGTGTATCTGGGAGGGTGTACTGGGAGTGTCAGAGGTGTAACTGGGAGTGTCAGGTGTAACTGGAGTGTCGGGAGGTGTACCTGGGAGTGCTCGGAGGTGTACCTGGGAGGTTCGGAGGTGTACCTGAGAGTGCTGGGGAGGTACCTGGGATTGTCAGAGGTGTACCTGGGAGTGTCGAGTGTGCACCTGGGAGTGTTGCAGAGGAGTTCTTGGGAGGCCAGAGGTGTACCTGGGAGTGCCTGGGGTGTACCTGGGAGGCCGGAGGTACCAGGGAGCAACAGAGGTGTACCTGGGAGTGTCAGAGGTGTACCTGGGAGTGTCTGGCGTGGGTACCTGGGAGTGTCGGAGGTGTACCAGGGAGTGTCAGAGGAGTACCTGGGAGTGTCAGAGAGTACCTGGAGTGGACAGAGGTGTACCTGGGAGTGTCAGAGGTACCTGGGAGCATTGGAGGTGTACCTGGGAGTGTCGGGAGTACTGGGAGTATCGGAGGTGTACCTGGGAGTATCGAGAGATGTACCTGGGAGTGTCAGAGGTGTACCTGGGAGGTCATAGGTGTACCTGGGAGTGTCAGGGGTGTACCTGGGAGTGTCAGGGTGTAACTGGGAGTGCTCAGAGGTGTAACCTGGGAGTGTCGGAGGTGTACCTGGGAGTGTCAGAGGCATACCCAGAGTCAGAGGTGACCTGGGATTGTCAGTGTACCTGGGAGGTTGGGGTGTTCCTGGAGTGTCAGAGGCCTGGGATGTCAGAGGTGTACCTGGGAGGTCAGAGTGTACCTGGGAGTGTCGAGGAGCACCTGGGAGGGCTGGGCAGGCACCTGGGAGTGCAGAGGTGTACCTGGGACGTCTGGGGTGTACCTGGGAGTGTCAGATGTACCTGGGAGTGTCAGGAGGTAGGAGTGTCAGGTGCAACATGGGAGCGTCTCGGAGGTGTACCTGGAGGTGTCAGAGGAGTACCTGGAAATGTCAGAGTGTATCTGGGAGTGTCTGATATGTACCTGGGAGCACAGAGGTGACCCGGGGAGCTCAGAGTGTACCTGGGAGTGGCAGAGGTGTACCAGGAGTGTCAGTGGACTACCTGGGAGTGGCCTGGAGGTGTACCTGGAAGTGAGAGGCACTGGGAGGCCTGGGATGTACCAGGAGGTCAGGAGGTGTACCTGGGAGCAAGCCAAAATGGGAGTCAGGTGTACTCGGAGTGCCTGAAATGTACCTGGGAGTGTCAGAGGTGTACCTGGGAGTGTCAGAGTTGTACCTGGGAGTGGCAGAGGAGCACCTGGGAGTGTCTGAGGTGTACCTGGGAGGTCTGTGGTTAACCTGGGGAGTGTCTGAGGTGTACCTGGGAGTGTCTGAGGGTACCTGGCAGTGTCAGAGGTGTACCTGCGAGTATCAGAGGTGTACCAGGAGTGTCAGTGACTACCTGGGAGAGCCTGAGGTGTACCTGGAAGGTCAGAGGTGCACCAGGAGGCCAGAGGTACCTGGAGTAAGCCGGAGGTGCACCTGGGATGTCTGGAGGTACCTGGAAGTCAGAGGTACCTGGGAGTGCCGGAGGAAATCTGGGAGGCCGGGGCAATTATAGGAGGTCAGAGGAGAACCTGGGAGTGTCGGAGGTACCTGGGAAAGCCGGATGTACCTGAGTGTCAGATGTAGCAGGGAGTGTCAGAGTACCTGGGAGGAGAGGTGAAACAGGGGAGGTCAGAGGAGTACCTGGGAGTGTCAGACGTGTACCCGGGGACTGCCTGGAGGTACCTGGGAGTATCGGATGTACCTGGAAGTGTCAGAGGTGTACCTGGGAGCATCAGGGTATCCGGGATGCAGGTGGACCTGGAAGTGCCAGGGGTAACTGGGAGTGCTGAAGACTGGGAGTGTCGGGAGGTACCTGGGAGTGTCAGGAGGTGTACCTGGGAGGTCAGAGGTGCCCTGAAAATAGAACCTGGGATTGTCAGAGGTGGAGTGTTAGCTGTACTGCAAGTACAGAGGAGTACTGGGAGTGTCAGAGATGTACCTGGGAGTGTCTGGCGTACTTGGGAAAGCTGGAGGTGTACTAGGGAGCAAGCCAGAGGAGTACCTGGGAGGCAGCCTGGGAGGTTCTGCGCACCTGGGAGCATGGAGGTACCAGGGAGTATCACAGAGGTACCTGGGAGTGTCAGTGGTACCTGGGAGTGTCAGAGGTGTTCCTGGAGAGGTCAGAGGTGTTCTGAGAGTCAAAGGTACCTGGGAGCAAGCCAGAGGTGTACCTGGGAGGTTGGTGTAACCTGGGGAGCGTCAGAGGTGTACCTGGGAGGTTGTGAGAACCTGGGAGGTCAGAGGTACCTGGGAGTGTCAGGTACCTGAGCACACAGGAGTCAAAGCTTAGTACCTGGGAGCCAGAGGTGCACCTGGGAGCCAGGGTGGGAGTGTCTGAGGTACCTGGGAGTGTCAGAGGTGGTACTGCGAGTGTCAGGAATAAGGGAGTGTCAGGGGTGGAGTACCTGGGAGGCCGAGGTGTACCTGGGAGACGGAGGTGCACATGGGAGCGTCAGAGGTGTAGGAGGGAGTGTTAGGAGGTGCACCTGGGAGAGGAGAAACCAGGGAGGTGTGAGAGTACCTGGGAGTGTCAGAGGTGTGCCCGGGACTATCGGAGGTGTATGTGGACCACGAGTAAAAAAGGCCTGGGGAGGTGTACCTGGGAGATGTAGAAGTGTACCTGGGACCATCGGAGGCAGCCCGTGGGCATTGTAGGTGTACTGAGTGTCAGGTGTACCTGGGAGTATCAGAGGTATTCTGGGAGGTTCAGGGTGTACTCTGAGTGTTGTGTAACGAGAGTGTCGGAGGTGTGAACTGGAGTGTCGAGGTTTAACTGGGAGCATCAGAGGGTACCTGGGAGTGTCAGGGTGCACCTGGGAGAGCCAGTGGTGTACCTGGGAGCATCAGAGGGTGTCCTGAGAGGTCAGAGGTGTTCCCTGAGGAGTGTCAAAGGTGTACTGGAGTATCAGAGGTGTACTGGGAGGCTGGGTGGGTACCTGGGAGGTGAGAGGCACGGGAGTGTCGGGAGGTGTTCTTGAGAGCACGAGGCACGGGAGTCGGTACCTGGGAGTGTCAGAGGTGTACCTGGGAGAGCTCAGATGTGTACCTGGGAGTGTCTGGGGTGTACTTGGGAGTGCCTGAGGGTACCTGGGAAATGTCAGAGGAGCACCTGGGAGGCCAGAGGTGTACCTGGGAGCAACCCAGAGTACCTCAGAGTGCCAGAGGCTTGGGAGTGTCAGAGGTGTACCTGGGAACATCACAGGTGTATCTGGGACTGTCACGGTGTACCTGGGAGGCTGGCGGTGAACTGGGAGGCCGGAGGTAACTGGGAGGAAGCCGGAGGTGTCTTGAGAGTATCAGAGGTGCACCTGGGAGTGTCAGAGGTGTACCTGGGGAGTATCTGGGTGTACCTGGCAGTGTCAGGGGTACCTGGGAGCACAGAGGTGTAACTGGGAGGGTCGGAGGCAAGTGGGAGTCAGAGATGCAGAGTGTCAGGAGGTGTACCTGGGAGGTCAGAGAGAGGGCCCAGAGAAAATGTGGGAGGTGTACCACGGAGTGTCAGAGGAGGGCCTGGGAGTGCAGGGGTGTACCTGGAGGTCAGAAGCAATGCAGAAGTGTCAGAGGTGTCCATGGGGTAGGGGTGTACCTGGGAGCAAGCTTGAGGTGCACCTGGGAGTGTCAGGGTGTACCTGGGAGGTCAGGGAGGTACCTGGGAGGCGTGTCATGGAGCAAGCAGAGGTGCCTGGGAGGTCAGAGGTGTGGCGAGGCTGGGAGGGTACCTGGGAGTGTCGGAGGTGTTCCTGGAGAGTGTCAGAGGTGTACCTGGGAGTGAGTGCACCTGGGAGTGTCAGATGTGCACCTGGGAGTGTCTGGGGCACGGAGTGTCTGAGGTACCTAGAATGTCAGGAGGAGTACCTGGGAGTGCAGAGGTGTACCTGGGAGTAAGTCCAACTGAGTGCAAGGAGGTGTACTTGGGAGCTGAGGTGTACCTGGGAATATCATAGGAAGCTGGGAGTGTCACGGTACCTGGGAGTTAAATTGGAAATGGAGGTAACTATGTCGGAGGTAAATCTGAGAGCATCAGAGGTACCTGGGAAAGCCAGAGGTACCTGGGAGTGTCAGAGAAATGGAGGTTAGAGGTGCTCGGAGGTCAGAGGTGTACTGGGAGATCTGGGTGTACTGGGAGTGTCAGGTGTACTCTGGGAGTCTGGGGACAGAGGTTCAACTGGGAGGGTCAGTACCTGGATTGTCAGAGTACCTGGGAGTGTCAGAGGAGTACCTGGGAGGTCAGACGGTACCTGGGAGGTCAGTGCACCTGGGAGTGTCAGGGTGTACCCAAGGCAAGCAGAGGTACCTGGGAGTGTCTGGGTGTACCTGGGAGTGTCTGGGTGTACCTGGGAGTGTCTGAGGTACTGGGAGTGTCAGAGGAGTACCTGGGATTGTCAGAGGTGTATCTGGGAGCCTGGGGTGTACCTGGGAGGTCAGAGGTGTACCTGGAGAAGTCAGAGGTGTACCTGGGAGTGTCAGGGGTGTACCTGGGAGTGTCTGAGGTACCTGGGAGTGTCTGGTGTACCTGGAAGTGTCAGAGGTACCTGGGAATGGAGTGTACCAGGAGGTCAGAGGACTACCTGGGAGGCCAGAGGTACCTGGGAGTGTCAGGTGCCTGGGAGCAAGCCAAAACAGGAGGTCAGCTTAGGGCCTGGGAGTGTCAGAGGCAGCACCTGGGAGTTTCAGGGGTGTACCTGGGAGGTCTGAGGTGCACCTGGGAGCCAGAGGTGTACCTGCGAGTCAGGGGTGCACAAGGGAGTGTCAGTGAGTACCTGGGAGCAGCTGGAGGTGTACCTGGGAGTGCTGGATGTACCTGGGAGTGCTGAGGTGTAGGAAGGAGTGTTAGAGGTGTACCTGGGAGTGCCAGAGGTGTCACTGGGAGTGTCGGAGGTGTACCTGGGAGGTCAGAGGCATACCTGGGAGCATCAGAGGTGTACCTGGGATTGTTAGAGGTACCTGGGAGTGTCAGGAGGTACTGGAGAGTACAGGTGTACCTGGGATTGTCAGAGGTGTACCGGGAGGTCAGATGTGCACTAAGCAGAGGAGCACGGGAGGCCAGAGGGTACCTGGGAGTGTCAGGGGTACCTGGGAGGGGAGGTGCACCAGGAGTGTCAGAGTGAGCACCTGGGAGGCCGAGGTGTACCTGGGAGTGTCAGGGTGTACATGGGAGTGTTAGAGGTGTACCTGGGAGTGCTCAGAGGTGTACCTGGGAGAGTTAGGGAAGCACCTGGGAGCGTCAAAGGAGCACCTGGGAGGTCAGAGGTGCACCTGATAGTGTCAGGTACCTGAGAGGTCAGAGGTAAAACTGAGAGCTCAGAGGTACCTGGGAGTGCTGGTGTACCTGGGAGTGTCAAGAACCTGAGGTGTTGGTGGTACCTGGGAGTATCAAAGGTACCTGGGAGGTCAGGGGTGTAACTGGGAGCAAGCCAGAGGTGTACCTGGGAGGTCAGATGTACCTGGGAGTGTCTGGGTGTACTTGGGAGTGTCTGAGGTACCTGGGAATGTCAGGAGTACCTGGGAGTGTCAGAGGTGTACCTGGGAGTGTCTGGGTACTCAGAGTGTCAGAGGTGCACTTGGGAGTGTCAGAAGTGTACCTGGGAACATTCTGTATCTGGGAGTGTCACGGCAACCTGGGAGGTCAGGGGTAACTGGGAGCGTCGAGTAAATCTGGGAGTGTCAGAGGTGTACCTGGGAGTGTCAGAGGTGTTCCTGAGAGTGTGTTCCTGAGAGTGCTGGGAGGTGTACCTGGGAGTATCTGGGGTGTACCTGAGCAAGTCAGTGTACCTGGGAGTGTCAGGTGTACCTGGGAGGTCAGGAGGTTTAACTGGGAGTGTCTGGGGTGTACCTGGGCAACAGAGGTGTACCTGGGAGGTCAGAGGAGCACCTGGGAGGTCAAGAGGTGTACCTGGGAGCTCAGAGGAGCACTGGGAGGCTGGAGAGGTAACGGGAGTGTCAAAGGTGTACCTGGGAGGTCAGGGGTACCCAAGCGTGTCAGATGTGTACCTGGGAGTGTCTGGGTGTACCTGGGAGGTCTGAGGCACCTGGGAGAAGCCAGAGGAGTACCTGGGAGGCCAGAGGTATCTGGGAGCAGCCTGGGAGTGTCAGAGGTACCTGGGAGGTCAGAGGTACCTGGGAGTGTCAGGGGTGTACCTGGGAGTGTCTGAGGTGTACCTGGGAGTATCTGAGGTGTACCTGGAAGTGTCGGAGGTGTACCTGGGAGGCGGGAGGTGTACCAGGGAGAGTCAGAGGAGTACCTGGAGCAACTAGAGGTGTACTGGGAGTGTCAGGGTGTACCTGGGAGTGTCAGGGTGTACCAAGGAGTGTCAGTTTAGTACCTGGGAGTGTCAGAGGTGCACCGGGAGTTTCAGGTGTACCAGGGAGTGTCTGAGGTGTACCTGGGGTGTCAGAGGTGTACCTGCGAGTGTCAGGGGTGTACAAGGAGGCTGGGTGGCACCTGGGAGTGTTCGGAGGTGTACCTGGGAGGCCGGAGGTACCTGGGAGGTCAGGAGGTAGCAGGGAGTGTTAGGGAGGTGTACTGGGAGGGAGAGAACCAGGGAGTGTCAGAGGAGTACCTGGGAGGTCAGAGGGTACCTGGGACTATCGGAGGTGTACCTGGGTGTATCGGAGGTGCACCTGGGAGGTGAGAGGTGCACCTGGGAGTATCACAGGTGTATCTGGGAGGTCAGTGTACCTGGGAGTGTCAGGGTGTAACTGGAAGGTCAGGTGTAACGGGAGTGTCGGAGGTGTACCTGGGAGGTCAGAGGCATACCTGGGAGCATCAGAGGTGTACCTGGGATTGTTAGAGGTGTGCACCTGGGAGTGTCAGAGGCCTGAGAGTGTCAGAGGTGAACCTGGGATTGTCAGAGGTGTACCTGGAGAGTGTCCAGATGTGTACCTGGGAGTATCAGAGCACGAGTGTCAGAGGTGTACCTGGGAGTGTCACCTGGGAGTGTGGGAGGTACCAGGGAGGTCAGAGGAGTACCTGGGAGGTCAGAGGTGTACCTGGGAGGTCAGGGGTACCTGGGACTGTCGAGGTGTACCTGGGAGTGCTCAGAGGTGCACCTGGGAGGTCAGGGGTGTACCAGGAGTGTCAGTGAGTACCTGGGAGGTCGGAGGTGTACTGGGATTGTCGGATGTGTACCTGGGAGTGTCAGAGGTGAAGCAGGAGTGTTAGAGGTGTACCTGGGAGTGTGAGAGGTGAACCAGGGAGGAGAGACACCTGGGAGTGCTGAGAGGTGTACCTGGGACTATCGGAGGTGTACCTGGGAGACTGGAGGTGTACCTGGGAGTCTCAGAGGTGCACCTGGGAGCATTACAGGTATCTGGGAGGCCAGGGGTGTACCTGTGAGTGTCAGGGGTGTAACCTGGAGTGTCAGGTGTAACTGGGAGTGTCGGAGGTGTACCTGGGAGCACAGAGGATACCTGGGAGCAGGAGAGGTGTACCTGGGATTGTCAGGTGTACCTGGGAGTGCTCGGTGGTGTTCTGAGAGTGTCAGAGGTGTACCTGGGATTGTCAGAGGTGTACCTGGAGTGTCAGATGTGTACCTGGGAGGTCAGAGGAGTACCTGGGAGTATCAGAGGTGTACCTGGGAGTGTCAGAGGTACCTGGGAGTGTCTGGGGTGTACCTGGGAGGTCAGAGGTGCACCTGGGAGGTCAGGGGTGTACCTGGGAGGTCAGGGGTGCACATGGGAGTGTCTGAGGTGTACCTGGGAATGTCAGGAGTACCTGGGAGTGCTAGTGGTGTACCTGGGAGCAGTCTGGGGTGTACCTCAGAGTGTCAGAGGTGTACTTGGGAGTGTCAGAGGTGTACCTGGGAATATCATAGGTGTATCTGGGAGTGTCACGGGTATACCTGGGAGTGTCAGGGGTGTAACTGGGAGTGTCGGAGGAGTAACTGGGAGTGTCGGAGGTGTTCCTTAGAGTATCAGAGGTGTACCTGGGAGTGTCAGAGGTGTACCTGGGAGTGTCAGAGGTGTTCCTGAGAGTGTCAGAGGTGTTCCTGAGAGTGTCAGAGGTGTACCTGGGAGTATCTGGGGTGTACCTGGGAGTGTCAGGGGTGTACCTGGGAGTGTCTGGGAACCTGGGAGTGTCAGAGGTTTAACTGGGAGTGTCTGGGGTACCTGGGAGGTCAGAGAGGTGCACCTCGGAGTGTCAGAGGAGTACCTGGGAGGCTGAGAGGTGTACCTGGGAGGTCAGAGGTGTACCTGGGAGCCAGGGTGTACCTGGGAGTGTCAGAGGCATACCTGGGAGTGTCTGGGGTACCTGGGAGTGTCTGGGGTACCTGGGAGTGTCTGAGGTGTACCTGGGAGTGTCAGAGAGTACCTAGGAGTGTCAGAGGTGTATCTGGGAGTGTCTGGGTGTACCTGGGAGTGTCAGAGGTGTACCTGGGAGTGTCAGAGGTGTACCTGGGAGTGTCAGGGGTGTACCTGGGAGTGTCTGAGGTGTACCAGGGAGTGTCAGTTTAGTACCTGGGAGTGTCAGAGGTGCACCTGGGAGTTTCAGGGGTGTACCTGGGAGTGTATGAGGTTTACCTGGGAGTGTCAGAGGTGTACCTGCGAGTGTCAGGGGTGTACAAGGGAGGCTGCGGTGGAGTACCTGGGAGTGTCTGAGGTGTACCTGGGAGTGTCGGATGTGTACCTGGGAGTTTCAGAGGTAGCAGGAGTAGTAGAGGTGTACCTGGGAGTGTGAGAGGTGAACCAGGAGTGTGAGTGAGTACCTGGGAGTGTCAGAGGTGTACCTGGGACTATCGGAGGTGTACCTGGGAGATCGGAGGTGTACCTGGGAGTGTGAGAGGTGTGCACGGAGTACAGGTATCTGGGAGTGTCAGGGGTGTACCTGGGAGTGTCAGGTGTAACTGGAAGTGTCAGGGGTGTAACTGGGAGTGTCGGAGGTGTACCTGGGAGTGTCAAAGGTATACCTGAGAGTATCAGAGGTGTACCTGGGATTGTTAGAGGTGTACCTGGGAGGTTGGGAGTGTTCTTGAGAGTGTCAGAGGTGTACCTGGGATTGCAGAGGTGTACCTGGTGAGTGTCAGATGTGCCTGGGAGTGTCAGAGGAGTACCTGGGAGTGTCAGAGGTGTACCTGGGAGTGTCTGGGTGTACCTGGGAGGGAGGTGTACCAGGGAGTGTCAGAGGAGTACCTGGGAGTGTCAGAGAGGTGTACCTGGGAGTGTCAAGGTACCAGGGAGTGCTGGGGTGAGTACCTGGGAGTGTCAGAGGTGCACCTGGGAGTGTCAGGTGTACCTGGGAGTGTCAGGGGTGTACCTGGGAGTGTCAGAGGTACCTGGGAGTGTCAGGGGTGTACCTGGGAGTGTCAGGGGGTGACAGAGTGTCTGAGGTGTACCTGGGAGTGTCGGATGTGTACCTGGGAGTGTCAGAGGTGAAGCAGGGGAGTTGAGGTGTACCTGGGAGGTGGAGAGGTGAACCAGGAGTGTCAGAGGAGTACCTGGGAGTGTCAGAGGTGTACCTGGGACTATCGGAGGTGTACCTGGGAGTATCGGAGGCATTGGGAGTGTGAGAGGTGTACCTGGGAGTATCATAGGTGTATCTGGGAGGCTCAGGGGTGTACCTGGGAGTGTCAGGGGTGTACCTGGAGTGTCAGGGTGTAACTGGAAGTGTCAGGGGTGTAACTGGGAGTGTCGGAGGTGTACCTGGGAGGTCAGAGGCATACCTGGGAGCATCAGAGGTAACCTGGATTGTTAGAGGTGTACCTGGGAGTGTCAGAGGTGTTCTTGAGAGTGTCAGAGGTGAACCTGGGATTGTCAGAGGTGTACCTGGTGAGTGTCAGATGTACCTGGGAGTCAGAGGAGGCACTGGGAGTGTCAGAGGTGTACCTGGGAGTGTCTGGGTGTACCTGGGAGTGTGGGAGGTGTACCAGGGAGGTCAGAGGAGTACCTGGGAGTGTCAGAGGTGTACCTGGGAGGTCAGGGGTGTACCAGGAGTGTCAGTGAGTACCTGGGAGGTCAGAGGTGTACCTGGGAGTGTCGGATGTACTTGGGAGTGTCAGAGGTGAAACAGGAGTGTTAGAGGTGTACCTGGGAGTGTGAGAGGTGAACCAGGGAGGTCAAGAGTACCTGGGAGTGTCAGAGGTGTACCTGGGACTATCGGAGGTGTACCTGGCAGTATCGGAGGTGTACCTGGGAGTGTCAGAGGTGTACCTGGGAGTATCATAGGTGTATCTGGGAGTATCATAGGTGTATCTGGGAGTGTCAGGGGTGTAACTTGGAGTGTCAGGGGTGTAACTGGGAGTGTCGGAGGTGTACCTGGGAGTGTCAGAGGTATACCTGGGAGCATGAGAGGTGTACCTGGGATTGTCAGAGGTGTACCTGGGAGTGTCAGTGGTGTTCCTGAGAGTGTCAGAGGTGTACCTGGGATTGTCAGAGGTGTACCTGGGAGTGTCAGAGGAGTACCTGGGAGTGTCAGAGGTGTACCTGGGAGTGTCAGGGGTGTACCTGGGAGTGTCTGGGGTGTACCTGGGAGTGTCTGGGGTGTACCTGGGAGTGTCAGAGGTGTACCGGAGTGTCAGGTGTACCTGGGAGTGTCAGGGTGCTGTCCCTCCAATGCCTGCAGGGTCTGGTCTACGTTCCTCTCGAGCCAGTTCACACGTTATCTGCCACTATCTCACAGCTGGTTTCTGATGTCATCTTTCTCTGGAGTGAAATGCCACAAATACTTCCCTCCTGGTTGCAGCAGAGTAGTGTTCCTCCTCCTTCACCATGCAGGGGAACAACTTGTCAGAATCTCCAACTTTCATGAACACTTTAGTGTCATCCCTTCTCCCATCAAAGAACAAACAATTGATTCCATTTTCTCTTATCCCCTTTATCAAACTCCTCTTCTAGGTTACTGACAAAGTTTCTCCTGAGCTCTTACTTTGTTATGATCTATCACCAGGTGAACATCATCAGGTGTTATCAAACCACCGCTAGTCAATCCAGGCAGCTGTTGCTATCTCTGCAGTTTCTCTGGAGACCAGTGTGGTGTCGCGATGCTGGCCAGAGCTATGCTCGATATCTTTCCTATTTCGAATCTTATGCCTGGAAGGTTTGGGATCATTATTTTCTGGGTTAGGGACAAAGTCACCATTCTCCTGGTCGCACCTCGGATCAGCCATGGGAAGTCATTAAACTCTGAATCAGCTTGACTCCAATCATCGGCCTTACCTCACCCCGGCCTTCTCAGTCTCTTTTCCTCGGCAACTCTTCTCCTCTTCTGTCTCTCTGTGGCAGCCTCCTGTCTCTTGGACCTCGGAATATCTTGGCTAGAATCATGAGAGCCCCTATACTGCCAGTCTTCTCTGTGCTTTGACAAATGCCAGTTCGATCACAGGAATCTTCAGTTCACGCTTGCAAATACAGGAGATGTGGGCCTCGATTTACAGTCACGATCGCATCCAAACTCAGGACACTCTTGCAAGTAATTATGTCAAATAACTGGTCCAGTTGCTTGGGCAAAGCTGTCCTTAACTGCAAGTTTTCCTCTCCCGCGAGAGATATCTCTTTGCCTTTTTCCCAACTGGCTAGCAGTCTCTCACTAATCTTCTTCTGACTTGTTATGACTGGAGGCTTGAACTGAAAGCGTTAGCCAGAGTGTACTGCGCCAAGACAGCTTTGGTCATATCACTGGCAATGTCTTGTTTGTGTAAGTTCTTGGTTCTTTCACCGATTTGCCTGATTAAAACACCGTGATCTCAAAGCATTCTCAATGTAGGCAACTCCGACTTCAGGAGCTCTCTCTCCCAGACCCAAGATAGTGACTGAGATGGCTGGATTTTTGGTTCCTCGTCCTGACACAAGCAGCCATCGCAAATATATATCAACTTATGTACGCATCAGAATCTGAAACAGAAAAAAATATTGTTAGTTGGGTTGTTAAAGAATGAAGTCAGAAAGCAATGTTCACTATTTAATTGTAATTTCTACCAATGCAGTTGTATCGCTAGATTTTCGATACCACGCTAAAAATTTACCTAGCAAAAGGTTGCAAAATATTGAAACTGAAATTATTTTCTGTTTATATACACTAAAATCTACCAAAAAAGTGATGGGCCATTAGTTTTAGCTGATCTTCCCTCCTATGACACACCCTAGTGTACATGGGAGTGTCTGAGGTGTACCTGGGAATGTCAGAGGAGTACCTGGGAGTGTCAGAGGTGTACCTGGGAGTGTCTGGGGTGTACCTCAGAGTGTCAGAGGTGTACTTGGGAGTGTCAGAGGTGTACCTGGGAATATCATAGGTGTACCTGGGAGTGTCAGGGGTGTAACTGGGAGTGTCGGAGGTGTAACTGGGAGTGTCGGAGGTGTTCCTTAGAGTATCAGAGGTACCTGGGAGTGTCAGAGGTGTACCTGTGAGTGTCAGAGGTGTTCCTGAGAGTGTCAGGAGGAGGTGTTCCTGAGAGTGTCAGAGGTGTACCTGGGAGTATCTGGGGTGTACCTGGAGTGTCAGGGGTGTACCTGGGAGTGTCTGGGTGTACCTGGGAGCAAGTCAGGAGGTTTAACTGGCAGTGCCTGGGGTGTACCTGGGAGTGTCAGAGGTACCTGGGAGTGTCAGAGGATTACCCTGGGAGCGTCAGAGGTGTACCTGGGAGGTCAGAGGTGTACCTGGGAGTGTCAAAGGTGTACCTGGGAGTGTCAGGGTGTACCTGGGCGTGTCAGAGGTGTACCTGGGAGTGTCTGGGGTGTACCTGGGAGCAAGTCTGGGGTGTACCTGGGAGTGTCTGGGGTGTACCTGGGAGGTCTGAGGTGTACCTGGGAGTGTCAGAGGAGTACCTGGGAGGTCAGAGGTGTATCTTGGGAGTGTCTGGGGTGTACCTGGGAGTACTGTGAGGTGTACCTGGGAGGTCAGAGGTGTACCTGGGAGTGTCAGAGGTGTACCTGGGAGTGTCAGGGGTGTACCTGGGAGTGTCTGAGGTGTACCTGGGAGTGTCTGGAGGTGCACCTGGAAGTGTCAGAGGTGTACCTGGGAGTGTCGGAGGTGTACCAGGGAGGTCAGAGGTGTACCTGGGAGGTCAGAGGTGTACCTGGGAGTGTCAGGGGTGCACCTGGGAGGTCAGGTGTACCAGGGAGTGTCAGTTTAGTACCTGGAGTGTCAGAGGTGCACCTGGGAGTTTCAGGGGTGTACCGGGAGTGTCTGAGGTTTACCTGGGAGTGTCAGAGGTGTACCTGTGAGTGTCAGGGTGTACAAGGAGGTCAGGAGTACCTGGGAGTGTCTGAGGTGTACCTGGGAGTGTCGGATGTGTACCTGGGAGGCCAGAGGTGTAGCAGGGAGTGTTAGAGGTGTACCTGGGAGTGTGTGAGAGGTGAACCAGGGAGTGTGAGAGGAGTACCTGGGGAAGGTCAGGAGGTGTACCTGGGACTATCGGAGGTGTACCTGGGAGTATCGGAGGTGTACCTGGGAGGTGAGAGGTGTACCTGGGAGATCATAGGTGTATCTGGGAGTGTCAGGTGTACCTGGGAGTGCCAGGGGTGTAACTGGAAGTGTCAGGGGTGTAATCCTCGGGAGCAAGCGTCGGAGGTGTACCTGAGTGTCAAAGGTATACCTGGGAGTATCAGAGGTGTACCTGGGATTGTTAGGAGGTGTACCTGGAGTGTCAGAGGTGTTCTTGAGAGTGTCAGAGGTGTACCTGGGATTGTCAGAGGTGTACCTGGTGAGTGTCATGTGTACCTGGGAGTGTCAGAGTGGAGTACCTGGGAGTGTCAGGAGGTGTACCTGGGAGTGTCTGGGGTGTACCTGGTTGTGTGGGAGGTGTACCAGGGAGGTCAGAGGAGCACCTGAGCAGAGGTGTACCTTGGGAGTGTCAAGGGTGTACCAAGGAGGTCAGTGGAGTACCTGGAGGTCAGAGGTGCACCTGGGAGGCCAGGGGTGTACCTGGGACTGTCTAAGGTGTACCTGGGAGGTCAGAGGTGTACCTGGGAGGCCAGGGGTGTACCAGGGAGGTCATTGAGTACCTGGGAGTGTCGGAGGTGTACCTGGGAGGTCGGATGTGTACCTGGGAGTGTCAGAGGTGAAGCAGGGAGTGTTAGAGGTGTACCTGGGAGTGTGAGAGGTGAACCAGGAGTGTCAGAGGAGTACCTGGAGTGTCAGGAGGTGTACCTGGGACTATCGGAGGTGTACCTGGGAGAATCGGAGGTGTACCTTAACAGGTGTACCTGGGAGCATCATAGGTGTATCCTGGGAGTGTCAGGGTATACCTGGGAGCAGGGGTGTAACTTGGGAGTGTCGGGGGTGTAACTGGGGAGTGTCGGAGGTGTACCTGGGAGTGTCAGAGTGTATACCTGGGAGCATGAGAGGTGTACCTGGGATTGTCAGAGGGGTAGTACCTGGGAGTGTCAGGGTGTTCCTGAGAGTGTCAGGAGGTGTACCTGGGATTGTCAGAGGTGTACCTGGGAGTGTCAGATGTGTACCTGGGAGTGTCAGAGGAGTACCCCCGGAGGTCAGAGGTGTGTACCTGGGAGTGTCAGAGGTGCACCTGGGAGTGTCTGGGGTGTACCTGGGAGTGTCAGAGGTGTACCCTATGGGAGTGTCAGGGGTACCTGGGAGTGCTCAGGGGTGTACATGGGAGTGTCTGAGGTGTACCTGGGAGGTGTCAGAGGAGTACCTGGGAATGTTAGAGATGTATCTGGGAGTATCTGAAATGTACCTGGGAGAGGTCAGAGGTGTACCGAGAGTGTCAGAGTTGTACCTGGGAGTGGCAGAGGTGCACCTGGGAGTGTCAGAGCTGTACCTGGGAGTGTCTGAGGTGTACCTGGGAGTGTCTGAGGTGTACATGGAGTGTCTGAGGTGTACCTGGAGTGTCAGGAGGTACCTGGGAGTATCAGAGGTGTACCAGGAGTGTCAGTGGACTACCTTGGGAGTGTTGAGGTGTACCTGGAGTGTCAGAGGTGTACCTGGGAGTGTCAGAGGTGTATCTGGGAGTGTCTGAGGTGTACCTGGGATTGTCTGAGGTGTACCAAGTGTCAGAGGTGTACCTGGGAATGTCGGAGGTACCTGGGAGTGTCGGAGGTGTACCAGGAGTGTCAGAGGAGTACCTAGGAGTGTCGGAGGTGTACCTGGGAGTGTCGGATGTGTACCTTAGAGGTGTAGCAGGGAGTGTCGGAGGGGTACCTGGGGCCGAAGCATACCTGGGAGTGTCAGAAGTATACCTGGGAGTATCACAGGTACCTGAGATTATCAGAGGTGTACCTGGCAGTGTCAGAGGTGTTCCTGAGAGTGTCAGAGGTGTACCTGGGATTGTCAGAGGTGTACCTGGGAGGCCGGGGCTGTGTACCTGGGAGTGTTAGGAGGTACCTGGGAGTGTGAAAGGTGAACCAAGGAGTGTCAGAGGAGTAACTGGGAGTGTCAGACGTGTAATTGGCACTATCGGAGGTGTACCTGGGAGTATCGGATGTGTACCTGGGAATGTCAGAGGTGTACCAGGGATTGTTAGAGGTATACCTGGGAGTGTCAGGGGTGTACCTGGGAGTGTCAGGGGTGTAACTGGAAGTGTCAGGGGTGTAACTGGGAGTGTCGGAGGTGTACCTGGGAGTGTCAGAAGTATACCTGGGAGTGTCAGAAGTATACCTGGGAGTATCACAGGTGTACCTGAGATTATCAGAGGTGTACCTGGCAGTGTCAGAGGTGTTCCTGAGAGTGTCAGGAGGTGTACCTGATTGTCAGAGGTGTACCTGGGGAGTGTCAGCTGTACCTGGGAGGCCGAGGTGTACCTGGGAGGTCTGGCGGGTACCTGGGAGTGTCGGAGGTGTACCAGGGAGTGTCAGGAGGAGTACCTGGGAGGTCAGAGGTGTACTTTGGGAGTGTCAGAGGTGTACCAGGAGCAAGCCAGTGATCACCTGGGAGGACTGGTGTACCTGGGAGTGTCAGGAGGTGTACCTGGGAGTGTCTGAGGTGTACCTGGGAGTGTCAGTGAAGGCCTGGGGAGTGTCAACGTGCACCTGGGAGTATCGGAGGTGTGCCTGGGAATATTGGAGGTGTACCTGAAGTGTCACAGGTGTACCTGGGAGTGTCAGTGGTGTTCCTGATAGTGTCATCAGAGGTGTACCTGGGATTGTCAGGTGTACCTGGGAGTGTCAGATGTGTACCTGGGAGGTCAGGAGGAGTACCTGGGAGGCCAGGAGGTGTACCTGGGAGGCCAGGTGTACCTGGGAGTGTCTGGGGTGTACCTGGGAGTGTCTGGGGTGTACCTTGGGAGGTCAGAGGTGTAACCTGGGAGTGTCAGGGTGTACCTGGGAGGTCAGGGGTGTACATGGGGAGTGTCTGAGGAGTACCTGGGAATGTCAGGAGGAGTACCTGGGAGTGTCAGGAGGTGTACCTGGGAGCAGTCTGGGGTGTACTCAGAGTGTCAGGAGGTGTACTTGGGAGTGTCAGTGGTGTACCTGGGAATACTATAGGTGTACCTGGGAGGTCAGGGGTGTAACTGGGAGTGTCAGGGGTGTAACTGGGAGTGTCGGAGGTGTTCTTAGAGTATCAGGAGGTGTACCTGGGAGTGTCAGAGGGCACCTGGGAGTGTCAGAGGTGTTCCTGAGAGTGTCAGGAGGTGTTCCTGAGAGTGTCAGAGGTGTACCTGGGGAGCATCTGGGATGTACCTGGGAGTCAGGGGTGTACCTGGGAGTGTCTGGGGTGTACCTGGGAGTGTCAGAGGGTTTAACTGGGAGTGTCTGGGGTGTACCTGGAGTGTCAGAGGTGTACCTGGGAGTGTCAGAGGAGTACCTGGGAGTGTCAGAGGTGTACCTGGGGAGTGTCAGAGGTACCTGGGAGTGTCAAAGGTGTACCTGGGGAGGTCAGGGGTGTACCTGGGAGTGTCTGGGGTGTACCTGGAGTGTCTGGGGTGTACCTGGGAGTGTCTGGGGTGTACCTTGGGAGGTCTGGAGGTGCACCTGGGAGTGCTTGGAGGAGCACCTGGGAGTGTCAGAGGTGTATTTGGGAGAGTGTCTGGGGTGTACCTGGGAGGCCAGAGGTGTACCTGGAGTGCTCAGAGGTGTACCTGGGAGTGTCAGGAGGGTGTACCTGGGAGGCCAGGGGTGTACCTGGGAGTGTCTGAGGTGTACCTGGGAGTGTCTGGAGGTGTACCTGAAGTGTCGGAGGTGTACCTGGGAGTGCCGGAGGTACCAGGGAGTGTCAGAGGTGTACCTGGGAGTGTCAGAGGTGTACCTGGGAATGTCAGGGGTGTACCTGGGAGGTCAGGGTGGACCAGGGAGTGTCATTTAGTACCTGGGAGTGTCAGAGGTGCACCTGGGAGTTTCCAGGGTGTACCTGGGAGTGTCTGAGGTTTACCTGGGAGGCCAGAGGTGTACCTGCTGAGTGTCAGGGGTGTACAAGGGAGTGTCAGTGGAGTACCTGGGAGTGTCTGGAGGTGTACCTTGGGAGTGTCGGATGGGTACCCGGGAGTGTCAGAGGTGTAGCAGGAGTGTTAGAGGTGTACCTGGGAGGTGGGAGAGGTGAACCAGGGAGGTGAGAGGAGTACCTGGGAGTGTCAGAGGTGTACCTGGGACTATCGGAGGTGTACCTGGGAGCATCGGAGGTGTACCTGGGAGGTGGGAGAAGTGTACCTGGGAGCATCATAGGGTGACCTGGGAGTGTCAGGGGTGTACCTGGGAGTGTCAGGGTGTAACCGGAAGGTTGGGGTGTAACTGGGAGGTCGGAGGTGTACCTGGGAGCACAAAGGTATACTTGGGAGCATCAGAGGTGTACCTGGATTGTTAGGAGGGGTGTGTACCTGGGGAGTGTCAGGAGGTGTTCTTGAGGAGTGCTCAGGTGTACCTGGGATTGTCAGAGGTGTACCTGGTAAGTGTCAGCAGATGTGTACCTGGGAGTGTCAGAGGAGTACCTGGGAGGTCAGAGGTGTACCTGGGAGGCCTGGGTGTACCTGGGAGTGTGGGAGGTGTACCAGGAGTGTCAGAGGAGTACCTGGAGGTTGGGGAGGTGTACCTGGGAGTGCTGAAGGGTGTACCAGGGAGTGTCAGGTGGAGTACCTGGGAGTGTCAGAGATGCACCTGGGAGTGTCAGTGTACCTGGGAGAGTCGGAGGTACCTGGGAGGTCAAAGAGTGCCTGGGAGGCCAGAGGTGTACCTGGTAGTGTGAGTGGTGTACCTGGAAGTGTCAGAGGTGTACCTGGTAGTATGGGTGGTGCATGGAGTGTCAGAGGTGTACCTGGTTGTGTGAGTGGTGTACCTGGGAGGCCGAGGTGTACCTGGGAGTGCAGGGGGTACCTGGGAGGCCAGAGGTGTACCTGGGAGTGTCTCAGGTGTATCTGGAGTGTCTGAGGTGTATCTGGGAGTGTCAGAGGAGAACCAGGAGTGTAAGAGGTACCTGGAGGTCAGAGGTGTACCAGTTAGTGCCAGAGGTATACCTGGGAGTGTCAGAGGTGTACCAGGAGGTCAGAGGAGCATGTGGGAGTGTCGGATGTGTACCTGGGAGTGTCGGATGTGTACCTGGGAGTATCAGAGGTGTCAGGGAGGCAGAGGTGTACCTGGGAGCAGGGGAGGTACCTGGGACTATCGGAGGTGTACCTGTAAGGAGGTGACGGGAGTGCTGGGAGGTACCTGGGAGCAGGAGAGGTGTATCTTGGAGTGTCAGGGGTGTACCTGGGAGGTTGGGGTGTAACTGGGAGTGTCGGAGGTGAAACTGGGAGTATCAGAGGTGTAACTGGGAGCATTGGGAGGTGTACTGGGAGGTTGGGTGGTACCTGGGAGTGTCAGAGGACCTGGGAGTGTCGTGTAGTACCTGGGAGCAGCAGGAGTACCTGGGAGGCCGGAGGTGAACCTGGGAGTGTCAGGGGTGTACTTGGGAGGTTCAGTGTACCTGGGAGTGTCAGAGGTGTACCTGGGAGTGTCAGGGGTGTACCAGGGAGTGTCAGAGGTGTAGCAGGGAGTGTTAGAGGTGTACCTGGGAGTGTGAGAGGTGAACAAGGGAGTGTCAGAGGAGTACCTGGGAGTGTCAGAGGTGTACCTGGGACTACGGAGGTGTACCAGGGAGTATCGGAGGTGCCTGGGAGTGTCAGAGGTGTACTGGGAGTAAGGTGTACCTGGGAGTCAGGGGTTCTGGGAGTATCAGGTGTAACTGGGAGTGTCAGGTGTAACTGGGAGTGCCGGAGGTGTACCTGGGAGTGTCAGAGGTGTACCTGGAAGTGTCAGATGTGTACTGGGAGAGTGTCAGGAGGAGTACCTGGGAGGTCAGAGGTGTACCTGGGAGTGTCAGGAGTGTCCTGGGAGTGTCAGAGGTGTACCTGGGAGGTCAGGGTGTACTGGGAGGTCAGAGGTGTACCTGGGAGGCAGAGGTGTACCTGGGAGGCCAGAGATGTACATGGGAGTGTCTGAGGTACCTGGGAGTGTCTGAGGTTTACCTGGGAGTTTGAGGTACCTGGGAGGTCTGAGGTGTACCTGGGAGTGTCAGAGGTGTACCTGGGAGATCAGGAGGTGTACCAGGAGTGTCATTGGACTACCTGGGAGTGTCTGAGGCACCGGAGTGTCAGAGGTACCTGGGAGTGTCTGAGGTGTCCTGGGAGGTCACAGGTGTACCTGGGGAGTGTCAGAGGTGTACTGCCAATGTCAGATGTACCTGAGGTGTCAGAGGTGTACCTGGGAATGTCAGAGGTGTACCTGGGAGGTCGGAGGTGTACCTGGAGGCCAGAGGTGTACCGGAGAATGTCAGTGAGTACCTGGGAGTGTCGGGAAGCTGGGAGTGTCAGAGGTGTACCTGGGAGGCCAGAGGTACCTGGGAGTGCTGGGAGGTGTACTGGGAGTGTGAGAACTGTACCTGGGAGGCAGAGGTACGGGAGTGTCGAGGTGTACCTGGAGAGTCGGAGGTGTACCTGGGAGTGTCAGAGGTTTACCTGATAGTGTCAGCGGTGTACCTGGGAGTGTCTGAGGTACCTGGGAGTGTCGGATGTGTACCTGGGAGTGTCAGGGGTGTAGCAGGAGTGTTAGAGGTACCAGCAGAGTCGGTGGTACCTGGGAGTGTCAAAGGAGTACCTGGGAGTGTCAGGAGGGGGTACCTGGGAGTGTCAGGAGGTGTACCTGGTAGTGTGGAGTGGTGTACCTGGGAGTGTCAGAGGTGTACCTGGGAGTGTCAGGGGTGTACCTGGGAGTGTCAAAGGTGTACCTGAGATGTCTGAGGTGTATCTGGGAGTGTCTGAGGTGTATCTGGGAGTGTCAGAGGAGAACCAGGAGGTAAGAGGTGTACCTGGGAGGTCAGAGGTGTACCATTTAGTGTCGAGGTGTACCTGGGAGTGCTCGGAGGTGTACCAGGGAGGTCAGAGGAGTACGTGGGAGTGTCAGTGGTGTACCTGGGAGTGTCGGATGTACCTGGGAGTATCAGAGGTGTACCAGGAGTGTCAGAAGTGTACCTGGGAGTGTCAGAAGGTACCTGGGACTATTGGAGGTGCACCTGGGTGTATCGGAGGTGTACCTGGGAGTGTCAGGAGGTGTACCTGGGAGTATCAGAGGTATCTGGGAGTGTCATGGGTGTACCTGGGAGTGTCAGGGTGTAACTGGAGTGTCGGAGGTGAAACTGGGAGGCTGGGAGGTGTAACTGGGAGCATCGGAGGTGTACCTGGGAGGTCAGGTGGTGCTGGGAGGCCAGAGGTACCTGGAGTGGAGGTCACGGGTTGGGTACCCAGGAGTGTCAGTGGAGTACCTGGGAGGCCAGTGAGTACCTGGGAGTAAGCTGAGGTGAACCTGAGAGGCCAGGGGTGTACTTGGGAGTGCCTGAGGTGTACCTGGGAGCAACAGAGGTGTACCTGGGAGTGTCAGGGGTGTACCAGGGAGTGTCAGGTGTACCAGGAGTGTCAGTGGAGTACTGGAGCGTCGGAGGTGTACCTGGGGGGTGTCGGATGTGGCACCCGTGGAGTGTGAGAGGTGTAGCAGGAGGCAGAGGGGCACCTGGGAGGCAGGAGAGGTGAACAAGGGAGGTCAGAGGAGCACCTGGGGAGGTCAGAGGTGTACCTGGGATCATCGGAGGTGTACCTGGGAGCACGGAGGTGTACCTGGGAGTGCTGAGGTGTACCTGGGGAGTATCATAGGTGTATCTGGAGTGTCAGGGGTGTACCTGGGCGTGTCAGGGGTGTACCTGGGAGGTTGGGGTGTAACTGGGAGTGTTGGGGTGTAACTGGGAGTGTCGGAGGTGTACCTGGGAGGCCAGAGGTGGCAACCTGGGAGTGCCTGAGGCACTGGGAGTTTCAGGAGTACCTGGGAGTGCCGGGTGCGTACCTGGGAGTATCGGGAGGTGTGCTCTGGGAATAGCTGGGAGGTGTACCTGGGAGGCCAGAGTGTGTACCTCGGAGGTCGGAGGTGGCCTGGAAGTGTCACAGGTGTGGGTCTGCGAGAGTGTCACAGGTGCACCCTGCCAATGTCAGAGGTGCACCCGGGAGGTGCTGGGAGGTGTACCTGGGGAAATCGTCAGAGGTGCACCTTGGAGTGTCGGAGGTGCACCTGGGAGTGTCAGAGGCAAAACAGGAAATGTCAGTGGCACCTGGGAGTGTCAGAGGAGTTCCTGGGAGGTCAGGAGGTGTACCTGGGAGCACAGAGGTGTACCTGGGAGGCTGAGGTGTACCTGGGAGGAGAACTGTACTGGGAGGCTGGGAGGTGTACCTGAGAGTGCCTGAGGTACCTGGGAGAGCCGGAGGTGTACCTGGGAGTGTCAGAGGTGTACCTGGGAGGTTGGGGCGGTGTACCTGGGAGTGTCTGAGGTGTACCTGGGAGGTCGGATGTACCTGGGAGTGTCAGGGTGTAGCAGGGAGTACAGAGGTGTACCAGCTAGTGTCAAAAGGTGTACCTGGGGAGTGTCATGAGTACCTGGGAGGTCAGAGGTGGTACTGGTGGTGTGAGTGGTGCACCCGGGGATGTCAAGGAGGTGCACCTGGTAGTGTGAGTGGTGCACCTGGGAGTGTCTGAGGTGCACCTGGTAGGCAGAGTGGTGCCTGGGAGGCCGGGGAGGTGTACCTGGGGAGTGCTGGGGTACCTGGGAGTGTCAGAGGTGTGGCCCTGGGAGTGTCTGGAGGTATCTGGGAGTGCCTGGAGGTGTATTCGGGAGGCCAGAGGAGAACCAGGAGTGTAAGAGGTGTACCTGGGAGTGCCGAGTGTACCAGTTAGTGCTGGGGAGGTGTACTGGGAGCCACAGGTGTACCAGGGAGGTCATAGGGTGTACCAGGGAGCAAGGCCAGAGGAGTACGTGGGAGTGTCAGTGGTGTACCTGGGAGCAAGCCGGATGTACTCTGGGAGTATCAGAGTAAAAATTAGGGAGGCAGAGGTGTACCTGGGAGTGTCAGAAGTGTACCTGGGACCACGGAGGTGTACCTGGGGTGTATCGGAGGTACCTGGGAGCATCAGAGGTGTATCTGGGAGGTCAGGGGTGCACCAGGAGTGTCAGGAGTACCTGGGAGTGTCAGAGGTGTACCTGGGAGTGTCGGATGTGTACCTGGGAGTGTCAGAGAGGTGAAGCAGGAGTGTTAGGAGGTGTACCTGGGAGTGGGAGAGGTGAACCAGGGAGTGCTGAGGAGTACCTGGGAGCAGTCAGGGGAGGTGTACCTGGGACTATCGGAGGTGTACCTGGCAGCACGTGGAGGTGTACCTGGGAGTGTCAGAGGTACCTGGGAGTATCATAGGTGTATTCCTGGGAGTATCATAGGTGTATCTGGGAGTGTCAGGGGTGTAACCCTGGAGTGTCAGGGGTGTAACTGGGAGTGCCGGAGGTGTACCTGGGAGGCCAGAGGCATACCTGGGGAGTATGAGAGGTGTACCTGGGATTGTCAGAGGTACCTGGGAGGTCAGCAGGCCCCTGAGAGTGTCAGAGGTGTACCTGGGATTGTCAGGAGGTGTACCCGGGAGTGTCAGATGCACCTGGGAGCGTCAGAGGAGCACCTGGGAGTGTCAGAGGTGCACCTGGGAGGCCAGGGGTGTAACCTGGAGTGTCTGGGTGTACCTGGGAGGTTCTGGGGTGTACCTGGGAGTGTCAGAGGTACCTGGGAAGTGTCAGGGTGTACCTGGGAGTGTCAGGGGTGCACATGGGAGCACCTGAGGTACCTGGGAATGTCAGGGGAGGAGTAACGGGGAGGCCAGAGGTACCTGGAGTGTCTGGGGTGTACCTCAGAGCAAGTCAGAGGTGTACTTGGAGTGTCAGAGTGTGTACCTGGGAATATCATAGGTGGCACCTGGGAGTGCTGGGGTAACTGGGAGCAAGCGGAGGTAACTGGGAGTGTCGGAGGTGTTCCTTAGAGTATCAGAGAGGTACCTGGGAGGTCAGAGGTGTACCTGGGAGGTTGGGGGAGGTGTTCCTGAGAGCAACAGAAACCCTGGAGAGTGTCAGAGGTGTACCTGGGAGTATCTGGGGTGTACCTGGGAGTGTCAGGGTGTACCTGGGGAGTGTTCTGGGGGTGCACCTGGGAGTGTCAGAGGCCTAATGGGAGTGTCTGGGGTGTAACCTGGGAGGTCAGGAGGTGTACCTGGAGGCTGAGTGAGCACCTGGGAGGCCAGGAGGGCACCTGGGAGTGTCAGAGGTGTACCTGGGAGGCCAAAGGTGTACCTGGGAGGTCAGGGGTGTACCTGGGCGTGTCAGAGGTGTACCTGGGAGGTCTGGGGTGTACCTGGGAGGTCTGGGGTACCTGGAGTGTCTGGGGTGTACCTGGGAGTGTCTGAGGTGCACCTGGGAGGCCAGAGTGAGTACCTGGGAGGCCGAGGTATCTGGGAGTGTCTGGGGTGTACCTGGGAGTGTCGAGGTGTACCTGGGAGTGTCAGAGGTACCTGGGAGTGTCAGAGTGTACCTGGGAGTGTCAGGGGTGTACCTGGGAGGTCTGGTGTACCTGGGAGTGTCTGAGGTACCTGAAGTGTCAGAGGTGGCACCTGGGAGTGTCGGAGGTGCACCAGGAGGCCAGAGGTGCACCTGGGAGGTCAGAGGTGCACCTGGGGAGTGTCAGGGTGTACCTGGGAGTGTCAGGGGGTGTACCACAGGGAGGCCGGGGCTTAGGGCAGCACCTGGGAGTGTCAGAGGTGCACCTGGGAAAGCCCCAGGGTGTACCTGGGAGTGTCTGAGGTTTATCTGGGAGCAAGCCAGAGGTGTACCTGCGAGTGTCAGGGGTGCACAAGGGAGTTGGTGAGCACCTGGGAGTGTCTGAGGTGTACCTGGGAGCAATGGATGTGTACCTGGGAGTGTCAGAGCGTAGCAGGGAGCAGCAGAGGTGTACCTGGGAGGAGAGGTGAACCAGGGGAGTGTGAGAGGAGCCTGGGAGTGCTGGGAGGTGTACCTGGGACTATCGGGAGGTGCATCACCTGGGAGACGGGAGGTGTACCTGGGAGTGTGTGGGAGAGGTGTACCTGGGAGTACTGCAGGTGTATCTGGGAGTGTCAGGGGTGTACCTGGGAGCCAGGTGTAACTGGAAGTATCAGGGTGTAACTGGGAGTGTCGGAGGTACCTGGGAGTGTCAAAAGGTATACCTGGGAGCATCAGAGGTGTACCTGGATTGTTAGGAGGTGTACCTGGGAGTGTCAGAGGTGTTCTTGAGAGTGTCAGAGGTGTACCCAGAAAGTGCCGATGTGTACCTGGGAGTGTCAGAGGAGTACCTGGGAGTGTCAGGAGGTGCACCTGGGAATGTCTGGGGTGTACTTGGGGAGTGTGGGAGGTGTACCAGGGAGTGTCAGAGGAGTACCTGGGAGCAAGCTGGGAGGTGTGCCCTGGGAGTGCTGGGAGTGGGGTACCAGGGAGTGTCAGTGGAGTACCTGGAGGTCAGAGGTGCACACGGGAGGCCAGGGGTGTACCTGGGACTGTCTAAGGGGTGTACCTGGGAGTGTCAGAGGTGTACCTGGGAGGCCAGAGGTGTGGCCTGGGAGGCCAGGTGGGCCTGGGAGCAAGGCCTGAGGTGTACCTGGGAGTGTCTGAGGTGTACCTGGAAGTGTCAGAGGTGCACCTGGGAGTGTCGGAAGTGTACCAGGAGTGTCAGAGGTGTACCTGGGGAGTGTCAGAGGTGTACCCAGAGTGTCAGGGTGTACCTGGGAGTGTCAGGGGGTGTACCAGGGAGTGTCAGTTTAGTACCTGGGGAGTCAGAGGTGCACCTGGGAGTTTCAGACCTGGGAGTTTCAGGGTGTACCTGGGAGTGTCTGAGGTTTATCTGGGAGTGTCAGAGGTACCTGAGAAAGTCAGGGGGGTGTGGCAAGGGAGGTCAGTGGAGCACCTGGGAGGTTCTGAGGTACTGGGAGTGTCGGATGTGTACCTGGGAGTGTCAGAGGTAGCAGGAGTAAGCAGAGGTGTACCTGGGAGGGGAGAGGTGAACCAGGGAGGTGGGAGAGGAGTACCTGGGAGGTTGGGAGGTGTACCTGGGACTATCGGAGGTGTACCGGGAGCACGGAGGTGTACCTGGGAGTGTGAGAGGTACCTGGGAGTATCATAGGTATCTGGGAGTCAAAATGGGAGTCAGGGGTGTAACTGGAAGTATCAGGGGTGTAACTGGGAGTGTCGGAGGTGTACCTGGGAGTGTCAAAGGTATACCTGGGAGTATCAGAGGTGTACCTGGGATTGTTAGAGGTGTACCTGGGAGTGTCAGAGGTGTTCTTGAGAGTGTCAGAGGTGTACCTGGTGAGTGTCAGATGTGTACCTGGGAGTGTCAGAGGAGTACCTGGGAGCTCAGAGGTGTACCTGGGAGTGTCTGGGGTGTACCTGGGAGGTGGGAGGTGTACCAGGGAGGTCAGAGGAGTACCTGGGAGTGGCCAGAGGTGCACCTGGGAGTGCTGCAAGGGTGTACCAGGGAGGCCAGTGAGTACCTGGGAGGCTCAGAGGTGCACCTGGGAGGTCAGGGTGTACCTGACCTGGGAGTGTCTGGGTGTACCTGGGAGTGTCAGGAGGTGTACCTGGGAGTGTCAGGGGTGTACCTGGGAGTGTCAGGGGTGTACATGGGAGTGTCTGAGGTGTACCTGGAGGTGTCAGAGGAGCACCTGGGAATGCTGAGAGATGTATCTGGGAGTATCTGAAATGTACCTGGGAGAGGTCAGAGGTGTACCTGAGAGTGTCAGAGTTGTACCTGGGAGTGGCAGAGGAGCACCTGGGAGTGTCAGAGCTGTACCTGGGAGTGTCTGAGGTGTACCTGGGAGAGTCTGAGGTGTACATGGGAGTGCCTGAGGTGTACCTGGGAGTGTTAGGAGGTGTACCTGGGAGACAGAGGTGTACCAGGAGTGCCAGCTGGGTGACTACCTGGAGTGTTTGAAGTGTACCTGGGAGTGCTGGGAGGTGTACCTGGGAGCCAGAGGTGTATCTGGGAGTGTCTGAGGTGTACCTGGGATTGTCTGAGGTGTACCTGGAAGTGTCAGAGGTGTACCTGGGAATGTCGGAGGTACCTGGGAGTGTCGGAGGTGTACCAGGGAGTGTCAGAGGAGTACCAGGAGGTCGGAGGTGTACCTGGGAGGCCGGATGTGCACCTGGGAGTGTCAGAGGTGTGTGAAGGGAGGTTAGAGGTGACCTGCTGGGAGTGTCAGACGTACCTGGCAATCATCGGAGGTGCACCTGGGAGTAATGGATGTGTAAATTGGGAAGGTGAGGTGTACCAGGAATTGTTGGTGGAGTGGCATACCCGGGGAGCGCTCAGGGGTGTACCTGGGAGTGCTCAGGGGTGTAACTGGAAGTGTCAGGGTGTAACTGGAGTGTCGGGAGGTGTACCTGGGAGGTCAGGCGCATACCTGGGAGTAATCACACAGGTGTACCTGAGGATTATCAGGAGGTGCACTGGCAGTCAGAGGTGTCTTGAGAGTGTCAGAGGTGCACCTGGGATTGTCAGAGTGTACCTTGGAGTGTCAATGTGTACCTGGGAGGCTCAGAGGTGTACCTGGGAGGTCTGGCGTGTACCTGGGAGTGTCGGAGGTGTACCCAGAGCGTCAGAGAGCACCCTGGGAGGCTTGTGAGGTGTACTGTATGTCAGACGGCACCAGGGAGGTCAGTGATCTCACCTGGGGAGTGACTGAGGTGTACCTGGGAGTGTCAGAGGTGTACCTGGGAGTGTCTGCAGCCTGGGAGTGTCAGTGAAGCACCTGGGAGGTCAAACGTGTACCTGGGAGCATCGGAGGTGTGCCCGGGAATATTGGAGGTGTACCTGGAAGTGCCCACAGTGCACCCGGAGTGCTCAGTGGTGTTCCTGAGAGTGTCAGAGGTGTACCTGGGACTGTCTGGGAGGCACCTGGGAGTTTCCAGATGTGCACCTGGGGAGGTCAGGAGGAGGCACCCTGGGAGTGTCAGAGGTACTCCAGAGTGGCCAGGGGTGCACCTGGGGAGTGTCTGGGGTGCACCTGGGAGTGTCTGGGTGTGCACCTGGGAGGTCAGGAGGTGCACCTGGGAGGTCAGGGGTGCACCCTGGGAGTGCTCAGGGTGCACATGGAGTGTCTGAGGCACCTGGGAATGGCCAGAGGAGCAATCTGGGAGGCCAGAGGTGCACCTGGGAGGTTCAAAAATCTCCAGAGTGTCGAGGTGTAATTTGGAGGCCTGATGTACCTGGGAATGCCTGAGAAACCCTGGGAGGCCAGGGGTGTAACTGGGAGTGCCGGAGGTAAAACTGTGAGGTAGGAGTGCCCTTAGAGCATCAGAGGTGTACCTGGGAGGCCAGAGGTGTACCTGGGAGTGCTCAGGAGGTGTTCCTGAGAGTGTCAGAGGTGTTCCTGAGAGTGCCTCAGAGGAAAATCTGGAGTATCTGGGGTGTACCTGGGAGTGTCAGGGGTGCACTGAGTGTCTGGGGTGCACCCTGGAGTGTCAGAGGTTTGAACTGGGAGTGTCTGGGGGTGTACCCTGGGATGTCAGAGGTGCACCTGGGAGGCCAGGAGGATACCTGGGAGGTCAGGAGGTGCACTGGGAGTGCTCAGAGGCCCTGGGTGGAGTGTCAAGCAGGTACCTGGGAGGCCAGGGGTGTACCTGGCAGGCTCAGAGGCAGGTACCTGGGAGGTCTGCACCTGGGAGTGTCTGGGTGTAATCTGGAGTGTCTCGGGGTGTACCTGGGAGGTCTGAGGTGTACCTGGGAGGCCAGAGGAGTACCTGGGAGTGTCAGAGGTGTATCTGGGGAGTGTCTGGGGTGTACCTGGGGAGTGTCAGAGGTGTACCTGGGAGTGTCAGAGGTGCACCTGGGAGGTCAGGAGGTGCACCTGGGAGTGTCAGGGGTGTACTCCTGGGGAGGTCTGAGGTGTGTACCTTGGGAGGTCTGAGGTGCACCTGAAGGTCAGAGGTGCACCTGGGAGGTCGGCACTGGCTGAGGTCAGAGGTGCACCTGGGAGCGTCAGAGGTGCACCTGGGAGGCCAGGGTGTACCTGTGAGGCTCAGGGTGTACCAGGAGGTCAGTTTAGTACCTGGGAGGCCGTGAAGCGCACCTGGGAGTTTCCAGGGTGTACCTGGGAGTGTCTGAGGCCTACCTGGGAGTGTCAGAGGTGTACCTGCGAGGTCAGGGTGCCAAGGGAGGCCAGTGGAGCACCTGGGAGTGTCTTGAGGTGTACCTGGGAGGTCGGATGTGGGCACCTGGGAGTGTTAGAGGCAGGAGGGAGGTTAGAGGTGTACCTGGGAGTGGAGGTGAACCAGGGAGTGTGAGAGGAGCACCTGGGAGGTCAGAGGTGTACCTGGGACTCATCGGAGGTGGCACCTGGGAGCATCGGAGGCACCTGGAGCGGTGGGAGGAGGTGTACTATAATATAGGTGCATCTGGGAGGCCAGGTGTACCTGGGAGTGTCAGGGTGTAACTGAAGTGTCAGGTGTAACTGGGAGTGTCGGAGGTGTACTCTGGGAGTGGCACTGGGGAGTATCAGAGGTGTACCTGGGATTGTTAGAGGTAAATTTGGGAGTGTCAGGAGGTGTTCTTGAGAGTGCTCAGAGGTGTACCTGGGAATGTCAGAGGCAGGAGTGTCAGGATGTGTACCTGGGAGGTCAGAGGAGTACCTGGGAGGTCAGGAGGTGTACCTGGGAGTGTCTGGGGTGTACCTGGGAGGTGGGAGGTGTACCAGGGAGGTCAGAGGAGCACCTGGGAGGCTCAGAGGTGTACCTGGGAGTGT
Organism: Homarus americanus; assembly: GCF_018991925.1. NCBI lineage: Eukaryota > Metazoa > Arthropoda > Malacostraca > Decapoda > Nephropidae > Homarus > Homarus americanus. The sequence goes on from NW_024755656.1 coordinate 31,079, forward strand.
CAAGGTGTACCAGGGAGTGCCAGTGGAGCAATCTGGGAGCGTCTCAGGAGGTGCACCTGGGAGTGTCAGGGTGTACCTGGACTGTCTAAGGTGTACCTGGAGGTCAGAGGTGTACCCGGGGAGGTCAGGGGTGTACCAGGGAGGTCAGTGGAGGCCTGGGGATGTCTGAGGTACCTGGGAGTGTCGGATGTGCACTGGGAGGTCAGGAGGGCAGGAGGTTAGAGGTGTACCTGGGAGTGTGAGAGGTGAACCAGGAGGTCAGGAGGAGTACCTGGGAGGCCAGGAGGTGTACCTGACTATCGGAGGTGTACCACCTGGGAGAATCGGAGGTGCACCTGGGAGGTCAGGAGGTGTACCTGGGAGCATCATAGGTGTATCTGGAGTGTCAGGGGTGCACCTGGGAGGTCAGGGGTGTAAACTCTGGAGGTCAAGTGTAACTGGGAGGTCGGAGGTGTACCTGTGGAGTGTCAGAGGTGTTCTGAGAGGCCAGAGGTGCACTGGGATTGTCAGAGGTGTACCTTGGGAGGCTCAGATGTGTACCTGGGAGTGTCAGAGGAGCACTGAGTGTCAGAGGTGTACCTGGGAGGCCAGGGGTGTTCCTGAGAGTGTCAGAGGTGTACCTGGGATTGCCTGGGAGGTGCACCTGGGAGTGCCTGGGAGTGTACCTGGGAGTGTCAGAGGAGCACCCCGAGTGTCAGAGGTGTACCTGGGAGGCTGAGGTGTACCCTGAGTGTCTGGGTGTACCTGGGAGTGTCAGGAGGTGTACCTGCGAGCGCCAGGGGTGTACCTGGGAGGCTCAGGGGTGTACATGGGAGTGTTCAGTGCACCGAGCAGGTCAGATGAACACCTGGGAATGTCAGATGTCTGGGAGTATCTGAAATGTACCTGAGGCCAGAGGCACCTGAGAGTGTCAGAGCTGTACCTGGGAGTGGCAGAGGAGCACCTGGGAGGTCAGAGCTGTACCTGGGAGTGTCTGAGGTGTACATGGGAGTGTCTGATGCGCCCCTGGGAGTGTCAGAGGTGTACCTGAGGTCAGGAGGTACCAGGGAGGCCAGGATCTCACCTTGGATTGTCTGAGGTGCACCTGGGTGAGTGCGCCTGTGCTGCGTACCTGGGAGGCCAGAGGTATCTGGGAGTGTCTGAGGTGTACCTGATTGTCTGAGGTGTACCCAGTCAGAGGTGTACCCGGGGAATGCCTGGAGGTACCTGGGAGTGTCGGAGGTGCACCAGGGAGCGTCAGAGGAGCACCCAGGAGCGTCGGTGGATAAAACCTGGGGAGGTTGAGAGGTACCTGAGGAGTGTCAGAGTTGTACCTGGGAGGCAGGAGAGCACCTGGGAGGCCAGAGCTGTACCTGGAGTGTCTGAGGTGTGGCATGGGAGTGTCTTGAGGGTACCTGGGAGTGTCAGAGGTGTACTGGGAGTATCAGAGGTGTACCAGGGAGGCCAGGGTGACTACCTTGGATTGTCTGAGGTGTACCTGGGAGTGTCAAAGGTACCTGGGAGTGTCAGAGGTGTATCTGGGAGTGTCTGAGGTACCTGGGATTGTCTGAGGTGTACCTGGAAGGTCAGAGGTGTACCTGGGAATGTCGGAGGTGTACCTGGGAGGCCGGAGGTGTACCAGGAGTGTCAGAGAGCACCAGGAGGTCGGAGGTGTACCTGGGAGTGTCGGATGTACCTGGGAGGCCAGAGGTGTAGCAGGGAGGCCAGAGAGGTGTACCTGGGAGTGTGAAAGGTGAACCAAGGAGGTCAGAGGAGTAACTGGGAGGTGACGTGTACCTGGCACTACTGGAGGTGTACCTGGGAGTACGGATGTGTACCTGGGAATGTCAGAGGTACCAGGATTGTTAGAGGCATACCTGGGAGGTCAGGGTGTACCTGGGAGGTTGGGTAACTGGAAGTGTTGAGGGTGTACTGGGAGTGGGAGGTGTACCTGGGAGCAGAAGTATCCTGGGAGCACAACAGGTGTACCTGGAGACATCAGAGGTGTGCCTGGCAGTGTCAGAAAGCCCTGAGAGGCCAGAGGTGTACCGGGATGTCAGAGGTGTACTGGGAGGTCTGGAGTGTACCTGAGGTCGGAGGTACCAGGAGGTCAGAGGAGACCTGGGAGCGAGGTGCACTTGGGAGGTCAGAGGTACCAGGGAGCTCAGTGACTACCTGGGAGTGACTGAGGTACCTGGGAGGTCAGAGGTGTACCTGGGAGTGTCTGGAGGTACCTGGGAGGCCAGAGAAGTACCTGGAGAGCAAACGGTACCTGGGAGTAACGGAGGTGTGCCTGGGAATATTGGAGAGGTACCTGGAAGTGTCACAGGGTACCTGGGAGGTCAGAGGTGTACTCACAATGTCAGAGGTGTACTGAGGTGTCAGAGGTGTACCTGGGAATGTCAGAGGTGTACTGGGAGCAAGCCGGAGGTGTACCTAGGAGGTCAGAGGTGTACCAGGGAATGAGTGAGTACTGGGAGAGCCAGAGGAGTCCTGGGAGTGTTGGGAGGTGTACCTGGGAGTAGCCAGAGGTGTGCCTGGGAGGTCAGAGGTGTACTGGGAGGTGAGAACTGTACCTGGAGTAACAGAGGTGCACTGGGAGTGTCGGAGGTGTACCAGGAGTGTTAGAGGTGTACCTGGGAGTGTCAGAGGTGTACCTGGTTGTGTGGAGGTGTACCTGGAAGTGTCAGAGGTGACCGGTAGCATGAGTGGTGTACCTGGGAGGCCAGAGGTGTACCTGGTTGTGTGAGTGGTGTACCTGGGAGGCCAGAGGTGTACCTGGGAGTGTCAGGGGTGTACCTGGGAGTGTCAGAGGTGGAACTGGGAGTGTCTCTGAGGTGTATCTGTGAGAGCCTGAGGTGTACCTGGGAGTGTTGGGAGAGAACCAGGAGTGTAAGAGGTGTACCTGGGAGGTCAGGAGGTGTACCAGGGAGTGCTCAGAGGAGCACGTGGGATACGGATGTGTACCTGGGAGTGCGGATGTACCTGGGAGACAGAGGTACCAGGGAGTAGCAGAGGTGTACCTGGGAGCAAGGAAGTGTACCTGGGACTATCGGAGGTACCTGGGGTGTATCGGAGGTGTACCTGGGAGTGTCAGAGGTGTACCTGGGAGACAGAGGTGTTCTGGGAGGTCAAGCCTGGGAGTGTCGGGGTGTAACTGGGAGTGTCGGAGGTGAAACTGGGAGTGTCAGAGGTGGGGAGCATCAGAGGTGTACCTGGGAGTGTCAGTGGTGTACCTGGGAGGCCAGAGGTGTACCTGGGAGTGTCAGTGTAGTACCTGGGAGTGTCAGTGGAGTACCTGGGAGCGTCAGAGGTGAACCCCGGAGTGTCAGGGGTGTACTTGGAGTGTCTGAGGTGTACCTGGGAGGCTGGGAGGTGTACCTGGGAGGTCAGGGGTGTACCAGGGAGGTGTGAGGTGTAGCAGGAGGTTAGAGGTGGTACCTGGGAGGAGAGGTGAACAAGGGGAGTGTCAGGGGAGTACCTGGGAGTGCCAGAGGTGTACCTGGGACTACGGGAGGTGTACTAGGAGACGGAGGTGTACTGGGAGTGTCAGAGGTACCTGGGAGTGTCTGGGGTGTACCTGGAGTGCTGGGAGGTTTAACTGGGAGTGCCTGGGGTGCACTGGGAGTGTCAGAGGTGTACCTGGGAGTGTCAGAGGAGTACCTGGGAGGTCAGAGGTGTACCTGGGAGTGTCAGAGGTGCACCTGGGAGGTCAAGGGTGTGACCTGGGAGGCTCAGGGGTGTACCTGGGCGTGTCAGAGGTGTACCTGGGAGTGTCTGGGGTGTACCTGGGAGTGTCTGGGGTGTACCTGGGAGTGTCTGGGGTGTACCTGGGAGGTCTGAGGTGTACCTGGGAGGTCAGAGGCAACTGGGAGGTCAGAGGTGTATCTGGGAGTGTCTGGGGTGTACCTGGGAGCCAGAGGTGTACCTGGGAGTGACAGAGGTAACTGGGAGGCGGGAGGTGTACCTGGGAGGTTGGGGTGTACCTGGGAGTGTCTGAGGTACCTGGGAGTGTCTGAGGTGTACCTGGAAGTGTCAGAGGTACCTGGGAGTGTCGGAGGTGTACCAAGGAGTGCTCAGAGGTGTACCTGGGAGGTCAGAGGTACCTGGGAGTGTCAGGGGTGTACCTGGGAGTGTCAGGGGTGACCAGGGAGTGTCAGCTTAGTACCTGGGAGTGTCAGATGTGCACCTGGGAGTTTCAGGGTGGTACCTGGGAGTGTCTGAGGTTTACCTGGGAGTGTCAGAGGTGTACCTGCGAGTGTCAGGGTGCACAAGGAGTGTCAGGAGTACCTGGGAGTGTCTGAGGTGTACCTGGGAGTGTCGGATGTGTACCTGGGAGTGTTAGAGGTGTAGCAGGAGCAGTAGAGGTGTACCTGGGAGGTGAGAGAACAGGAGTGTGAGAGAGTACTGGAGTGCTCAGAGGTGTACCTGGGACTATCGAGGTGTACTGGGAGACGGGAGGTGTACCTGGGAGGTGGGAGAGGTGTACCGAGTATCATAGGTATTCTGGGAGTGCCTGGGGTGTACCTGGAGGCTGGGGTGTAACTGGAAGTGTCAGGTGTAACTGGGAGTGTCGGAGGTGTACCTGGGAGTGTCAAAGGCATACCTGGGAGTATCAGAGGTACCTGGGATTGTTAGGAGGTGTACCTGGGAGGTCAGAGGTGTTCTTGAGAGTGTCAGAGGTGTACCTGGGACGGTGGTGTACCTGGGAGTGTCAGATGTGTACCTGGGAGGTCAGAGGAGCACCTGGGAGGTCAGAGGATGTACCTGGGAGTGTCTGGGGTACCTGGGAGGTGGAGGTGTGGGAGGCCAGAGAGTACCTGGGAGGTCAGAGGTGTACCTGGGAGGCTGAAGGGTGTACCAGGGAGTGCAGTGGAGTACCTGGGAGTGTCAGGTGCACCTGGGAGTGCCAGGGGTGTACCTGGGACTGTCTCATGTGTACCTGGGAGGCCAGGAGGTACCTGGGAGTTAGGTACCAGGAGGTCAGTGGAGTACCTGGGAGTGTCGGAGGTGTACCTGGGAGTGTCGGATGTACCTGGGAGGTTCGGAGGTGAAGCAGGGAGGTAGAGGTGTACCTGGGAGGTGTGGGAGAGGTGAACCAGGGAGGCCAGAGGAGTACCTGGGAGTGTCAGAGGTGTACCTGGGACTATCGGAGGTGTACCTGGGAGAATCGGGAGGTACCTGGGAGGTCAGAGGTGTACCTGGGAGCATCATAGGGTGTATCTGGGAGTGTCAGGGTACCTGGGAGTGTCAGGGTGTAACTGGAGTGTCGGGGGTGTAACTGGGAGTGTCGAGGTGTACCTGGGAGTGCAGGGGTATACCTGGGAGCATGAGAGGTACCTGGGATTGTCAGAGGTGTACCTGGGAGTGTCAGGGTGTTCCTGAGAGTGTCAGAGGTGTACCTGGATGTCAGAGGTGTACCTGGAGTGCCAGATGTACCTGGGAGGTCAGAGGAGCACTGGAGTGTCAGAGGTGTACCTGGGAGGCTCAGAGGTGTACCTGGGAGTGGCCTGGGGTGTACCTGGGAGAGCCTGAGGTGTACCTGTGAGTGTCAGGGGTGTACCGGAGTGTCAGGGGTGGTCATGGGAGTGTCTGAGGTGTACCTGGGAGGTGTCAGAGAATACCTGGAATGTCAGGAGGTGTATCTGGGAGTGTCTGAGGTGTACCTGGGATTGTCTGGGTGTACCTGGAAGTGTCAGAGGTGTACCTGGGAATGTCGGAGGTGTACCTGGAGTGTCGGAGGTGTACCAGGGAGGGTCAGAGGAGCACTGGGAGTGTCGGAGGTGTACCTGGGAGTGTCGGATGTGTACCTGGGAGTGCCAGAGGTGTAGCAGGGAGTGTTAGAGGTGTACCTGGGAGTGTGAAAGGGTGAACCAAGGAGTGGTCAGAGGAGTACTGGGAGTGTCAGACGTACCTGGCACTACGGGAGGTGTACCTGGGAGACGGGATGTGTACCTGGGAATGTCAGAGGTACCAGGGATTGTTAGAGATACCTGGGAGTGTTAAGCACCTGGGAGTGTCAGGGGTGTAACTGGAAGTGTTGGGGTGTAACTGGGAGGCTGGAGGTACCTGGGAGTGTCAGGCGATACCTGGGAGAACAGGTGTACCTGAGATTATCAGGAGGTGTGCCTGGCAGTGTCAGAGGTGTACCTGAGAGTGTCAGAGGTACCTGGGATTGTCAGAGGTGTACCTGGGAGGTCTGGCGTACCTGGGAGCATGGAGGTGTACCAGGAGTGTCAGAGGAGTACCTGGGAGTGTCAGAGGTGCACTGGGAGCATGCAGAGGTACCAGGGAGTCAGTGGGACTACCTGGGAGGACTGAGGTGTACCTGGGAGTGTCAGAGGTACCTGGGAGTGCCCGGAGGTGTACCTGGGAGTGCTGAAGTACCTGGGAGTGTCAACGTGTACCTGGGAGTAACGGAGGTGCCTGGGAATATTGGTGTACTGGAAGTAACAGGTGGGTACCTGGGAGTCAGAGGTGTACCTGCCAATGTCAGAGGTGTAACTGGAGGTGCCGAGGTGTACCTGGGAATGCCAGAGGTGTACCTGGGAGTGTCGGAGGTGTACTAGGAGTGCCAGAGGTGTACCAGGGAATGTGAGTGAGTACCTGGGAGAGTCAGAGGAGTTCCTGGGAGGTCAGAGGTGTACCTGGGAGTGGTCAGAGGTGTGCCTGGGAGGTCAGAGGGGTACCTGGGAGAGGAGAACTGCACCGGAGTGTCAGGAGGTGTACTTGGAGTGTCGGAGGTGTACCAGGAGAGTTAGAGGTGTACCTGGGAGGTCAGAGGTGTACCTGGCTGTGTGAGTGGTGTACCTGGAAGTGTCAGAGGTGTACCTGGGTAAAAGGAGTGTGGTACCTGGGAGTGTCAGAGGTGTACCTGGTTGTGTGAGTGGTACCTGGGAGTCAGAGGTGAACCTGGGAGTGTCAGGGGTGTACCTGGGAGGCTCGGAGGTGGAACTGGGAGGCCTCAGGTGTATCTGTGAGTGCTCTGAGGTGTCTCTGGGAGTGCCAGAGGAGAACCAGGAGTGTGGGAGGTACCTGGGAGGCCAGAGGTGCCCAGGGAGGCTGGAGAGGAGCATGTGGGAGTAGTCGGATGTACTGGGAGGCCGGATGTGTACCTGGGAGCATCAGAGGTGTGGGAGGCAGAGGTGTACCTGGGAGGTCAGAAGTGTACCTGGGACCATCGGAGGTGTACCTGGGGTGTATCGGAGGTGTACCTGGGAGGTCAGAGGTGCACCTGGGAGATTAGAGGTGCATTGGGAGTGTCAGGGGTGTACCTGGGAGTGCTTGGGGTGTAACTGGGAGTGTCGGAGGTGAAACTGGAGTGTCAGAGGTGTAACTGGGAACATCAGAGGTGTACCTGGGAGGTTGGGTGGTGTACCTGGGAGGTCAGAGGTACCGGAGGTTGGGTACCTGGGAGGCCAGGTGAGTTCCTGGGAGTGAGGTGAACTGAGGTACTTGGGAGTGTCTGAGGTGTACCTGGGAGGTCAGTGTACCTGGGAGGTTAGGTGTACCAGGAGGTCAGAGGTAGCAGGAGGTAGAGGTACCTGGGAGGTGAGGAACAAGGAGAGTCAGAGGAGTACCTGGGAGTAACAGAGGTGTACCTGGGACCATCGGAGGTGTACCAGGGAGCATCGGAGGTGTACCTGGGAGTGTCAGAGGTGTACCTGGGAGCAAGATAGGTGTATCTGAGTTTGCGGGTGTACCGGAGCATCAGGTGTAACTGGGAGTGTCAGGGGTAACTGGGAGGCCGGAGGCACTGGGGATGTCAGAGGTGTACCTGGAAGTGTCAGATGTGTACCTGGGAGGTCAGAGGAGTACCTGGGAGTGTCAGAGGTACCTGGGAGCACAGAGGCACCTGGGATGCTCAGGGGGGTGTACCTGGGAGGTCAGGAGGCACCTGGGAGTGTCAGGGTGCACCTGGGAGGTCAGAGGTGTACCTGGGAGTGGCAGAGGTGTACCTGGAGTGTCAGAGGGTACCTGGGAGGCTGGGAGGTGTACCTGGGAGACAGAGGTGTACCAGGAGTGCTGGGCTGACTACCTGGGAGTGTCTGAGGTGTACCGGAGTGTCAGAGGTGTACCTGGGAGGCCTGAGGTGTACCTGGGAGTGCCAGTGGGAGTCCTGGGAGTGTCAGGAGTACCTGGGAGACCGGAGGTGTGCCTGGGAATATTGGAGGTGTACCTGGGAGTGCCAGAGGTGTACCTGAGTGTCGGAGGTGTACCTGGAAGTGTCACAGGTGTACCATGAGTGTCAGGAGAGGTGTACCTGCCAATGCCAGATGTGTACCTGGAGGTGTCAGAGGTGTACCTGGGAATGTCAGAGGTACCTGGGAGTGCCGGAGGTGTACCTGGGAGCACTGGGAGGTGTACCGGGAATGTCAGGAGTACCTGGGAGGTCAGAGGAGCCGGAAATGCAGGAGGTACCTGGGAGCAAGCTGGGAGGTGTACCTGGGAGGCCAGAGGTGTACTGGGAAAAGAGGAAACCTGGGAGGCTGAGGTGTACCTGGGAGGAGGTGCACCTGGGAGAGCCGGAGGTGCATCTGAGGTCAGAGGTTTACCTGAGAGTGCTGGGGCGGTGCACCTGGGAGCTGAGGTACCTGGGAGAATGGATGTGCACCTGGGAGGTTAAAGAGGAGCAGTCAGAGGTGTACCACAGAGTCAAAGGTGTACCTGGGAGTGTCAAAGGAGTACCTGGGAGGTCAGAGGCAGCCTGGGAGGCCAGAGGCCCAAGAGGCAGTAATTTGGGAGCAAGTCAGAGGTACCTGGGAGTGGGAGGCCAGAGGTGACCTGGGAGTGTCAGGGGTGTACCTGGGAGCAAGCCAAAGGTGTACCTGCGAGTGTCTGAGGTGTATCTGGGAGGTCTGAGAGGTATTCGGAGTGTCAGAGGAGAACCACAGGAGTGTAAGAGGTGTACCTGGGAGCAAGAGGCACATTGAAAGTCAGAGGTGCACCAGAGGCACCAGGGAGTGTCAGAGAGCATGTGGGAGGTCATGACCTGGAGTGCCGGATGTACTGGGAGTATCAGAGGTGTACCAGGAGTGTCAGAAGTGTACCTGGGAGTGTCAGAAGTGTACCTGGGACTATGGAGGTGTACTGGGGTGTATCGGAGGTGTACCTGGGAGTGAGAGGTGTACCTGGGAGTATCAGAGAGGTGTATCTGGGAGTGCAGTGTAAACTGGGAGGTTGGGTGTAACTGGGAGCAAGCCGGAGGTGAAACTGGGAGCCAGAGGTAACTGGGAGCATCAGAGGTGTACCTGAGCAAGCCAGGTGGTGTACCTGGGAGTGTCAGAGGTGTACCTGGGAGGTCAGGGGTTGTACCAGGGAGTGCTGGGTGAGCACCTGGGAGGCTTGGGTGAACGAGTGTCAGAGGTGACCTGGGAGTGTCAGGGGTGTACGGGGAGTGCCTGAGGTGCACCTGGGAGGTCAGAGGTGTACCTGGGAGTGTCAGAGGTGTACCAGAGTGTCAGGGGTGTACCTGGGAGGTCAGGAGACTCGGAGGAGGTGTACCTGGGAAGCGGAGTGTACCTGGGAGTGTGAGAGGTGTAGCAGGAGCAGCAGAGGTGTACCTGGGAGGAGAGGTGAACAAGGGGAGTCAGAGGAGTACCTGGGAGTGTCAGAGGTGTACCTGGGACTATCGGAGGTACCTGGGAGACGGAGGTACCTGGGAGTGCTAGGAGGTGCACGGGAGCATTGGCAGGTGTATTCGGGAGTGTCAGGGGTGTACCTGGCGTACAAACTGGGAGTGTCAGGGGTGTAACTGGGAGTGTCAGGGGTGTAACTGAGCATGTCGGAGGCACCTGGGAGTGTCAGGGAGGCACCTGGGAGTGCCAGATGTACCTGGGAGTTTGCAGTACCTGGGAGTGTCAAAAGTGTACCTGGGAGTATCGGAGGTGTGCCTGGGAATATTGGAGGCCTCGGAGTGCCAGAGGTGTACCCCGGAGTGTCGGAGGTGGGCCTGAAGTGTCACAGGTGTACCTGCGAGTGTCACAGGTGTACCTGCCAATGTCAGAGGTAACCTGGAGGTGCAGAGGTGTACCTGGGAATGTGAGGTGTACCTTGGAGCAAGGAGGTGTACCTGGAGGTTGGGGAGGTGTACCAGGAATGCTGGGGGGAGGCCTGGGAGTCAGAGAGTTCCTGGGAGGCCAGAGGTGTACCTGGGAGTGCTGGGAGGTGTACCTGGGAGGCCAGAGGTGTACCTGGGAGTGTGAGAACTGTACCTGGGAGTGTCAGGGGTACCTGAGAGGTCGGAGGGGTGTGGACCTGGGAGAGTCTGGAGGCCTGGGAGTGTCAGAGGTGTACCTGGGAGGCCATGGTGTACCCTGGAGTGTCTGAGGTGTACCTGGGAGTGTCGGATACCTGGGAGTGTCAGGGGTGTAGCAGGGAGGTTAGAGGTGTCACCAGCTAGTGTCAAAGGTGTACCTGGGAGTGTCAAAGGAGTACCTGGGAGTGTCAGAGGTACCTGGTAGTGTGAGTGGTGTACCTGGGAGTGTCAGAGGTACCTGGTAGTGTGAGTGGTGTGCCTGGGAGTGTCTGAGGTACCTGAGGTGAGTGGTGTACCTGGGAGTGCCAGAGGTGTACCTGGGAGGCCAAAATGGGAGGTCAGAGGTACCTGGGAGTGCTGAGGTGTATCTGGGAGTGTCCTGAGGTATTCGGAGTGTCAGAGGAACCAGGAGGTAAGAGGTGTACCTGGGAGGCCAGAGGTGTACCAGCAGTGCTCAGAGGTGTACTGGGAGGCCACAGGTACAGGAGGCACAGGTGTACCAGGGAGTGTCAGAGGAGCACGTGGGAGTGTCATGGTGTACCTGGGAGTGTCGGATGTGTACCTGGGAGTATCAGAGGTGTACCAGGTGTTAGAGGTGTACCTGGGAGGTGTGAAGTGTACCTGGGACTACGGAGGTACCTGGGGACGGGAGGTGTACCTGGGAGTATCAGAGGTGTATTCGGGAGTCAGGGGGTGTACCTGGGAGTGCAGGGTGAGTACCTGGGAGTGTCAGAGGTACCTGGGAGCAAGGATGTGTACCTGGGAGTGTCAGAGGTGAAGCAGGAGTGTCAGAGGTGTACCTGGGAGGTGAGAGAGGTGAACTAGGGAGCAGAGGAGGCTCAGGAGGCCAGGGTGTACCTGGGACTATCGGAGGGGACCAAGGCATCGGAGGTGTAAACTGGGAGTGTCAGAGTGTACCTGGGAGCATCATAGGTGTATCTGGGAGCATCAAGGTGTCGGGAGCTTGGGAGGTAACTTGAGGTCAGGGGTGTAACTGGGAGAGCCGGAGGTGTACCGGAGGCCAGGAGGCATGACCTGGGAGTATCAGAGGTACCTGGGAGTGTCAGAGGTGTACCTGGGAGTGTCAGAGGTGTACCTGGGAGTGTCAGGAGTGTACCTGGGATGTCAGAGGTGCCTGGGAGCACAGTGGTGGCCTGGGAGGCCGGAGGAGTACCTGGGAGTGTCAGAGGTGTACCTGGGAGTGCAGGGGCGTACCTGGGAGTGTCTGGGGACCAGGGAGTGTCTGGGACTCAGAGTGTCAGAGGTACTCGGAGTGTCAGGTGTACCTGAGTGTCAGGGGTGCACATGGGAGTGTCTGAGGTGCACCTGGGAATGTCAGAGGAGCACCTGGGAGTGTCAGGAGGTGTACCTGGGAGTATCCTGGGGGTGTACCTCAGAGTGTCAGAGGTGCACTTGGGAGTGTCAGAGGCAAAACCTGGGAACACAGGGTACCTGGGAGTGTCAGGTGTAACTGGGAGCAAGCCGGGGAGGTAACTGGGAGCCGGGAGGTGTACCTTTAGAGATCAGAGGTGTACCTGGGAGTGTCAGAGGTGTACCTGGGAGGTTGGGAGGTGTACCTGAGAGTCAGGAGGTGTTCTTGAGGTCAGAGTACCTGGGAGTATCTGGGGTGTACCTGGGAGTGTCAGGGAAATGGAGGTCTGGGGTGTACCTGGGAGTGTCAGAGGTTTAAATGGGAGTGTCTGGGGGTACCTGGGAGTGTCAGAGGTACCTGAAAGGAGGAGCACCTGGAGTGTCAGAGGGCACCTGGGAGTCAGATGAACCTGGGAGGTCAAAGGCTACCTGGGAGTGGCAGGGGGCACCTAGACGTGTCACAGGTGTACCTGGAGTGTTCAGGCACCTGGGAGAGTCTGTGGGTGTACCTGGGAGCGACTGGGTGTACCTGGAGGCGGCCTGAGGCACCTGGAGTGTCGAGGAGCACCTGGAGTGTCAGAGGTATCTGGGAGTGTCTGGGGTGTACCTGGGAGGCAGAGGTGTACCTGGGAGGTCAGAGGTGTACCTGGGAGCTCAGAGGTGTACCTGGGAGGCAAGGTACCTGGGAGTGTCTGAGGTGTACCTGGGAGGTCTGAGGTACCTGGAAGTGTCAGAGGTACCTGGGAGTGTCGGAGGTGTACCAGGGAGGTCAGAGGTGTACCTGGGAGGTCAGAGGTACCTGGGAGGCCAGGGTGTACCTGGGAGGCCAGGTGTACCAGGAGGTCAGTTTAGCACCTGGGAGTGCCAGAGGGCACCTGGGAGTTTCAGGTACCTGGGAGCAGTTCGAGGTTTACCTGGGAGTGTCAGAGGGTACCAAGGAGTCCGGGGAAAGGAGGTCAGTGAGTACCTGGGAGGTCTGAGGGTACCTGGGAGGCCGGATGTGTACCGAGTGTCAGAGGTGCAGGAGGCAGAGGTGGGAGTGTGAGAGGAACCAGGAGTGTGAGAGGAGTACCTGGGAGGCCAGAGGTGTGACCTGGGACTATCGGAGGTGTACCTGGGAGCACCGGAGGTGTACCTGGGAGTGTGAGAGAGGTGACCGGAGCATACAGGTATTCTGGAGGTCAGGTGTACCTGGGAGTGTCAGGGTGTAACTGGAAGCATCAGGGTGTAACTGGGAGTGTCGAGGTGTACCTGGGAGTGTCAAGCAGCAACCTGGGAGCATCAGAGGTGTACCTGGGATTGTTAGAGGTGTACCTGGAGTGTCAGGAGGTGTTCCTGAGAGTGTCAGAGGTGCACCTGGGAGTGTCAGATGTACCTGGGAGGTCAGAGAGTACCTGGGAGGTCAGAGGTGTACCTGGGAACAGTCTGGGTGACCTGGGAGGTGGGAGGTGTACCAGGAGTGTCAGAGAGCAACCTGGGAGTGTCAGGAGGTGTACCTGGGAGCGGAAGGGTGTACCAGGGAGGTCAGGTGAGTACCTGGAGTGCCAGAGGTGCACCTGGGAGGCCGGGGTGTGAACTGCCCATGTACCTGGGAGGCCAGGAGGTACCTGGGAGTGTCAGGAGGTGTACCTGGGAGTGTCAGGGTGTACCTGGGAGGTCTGAGGTGCACCTGGGAGGTCTGGAGGTGTACCTGGAAGTGTCAGAGGTACCTGGGAGGAGGAGTGTCAGAGGTGACCTGGGAGCACAGAGGTGGTACCTAAGTGGGGAGGTCAGGTACCTGGAGGCCAGGGTGTACCAGGAGGCTGCTTAGTACCTGGGAGGCCGGGGAGGTGCACCTGGAAGTCTCAGGGTACCTGGGAGTGTTCAGGTTTATCTGGGAGTGTCAGAGGTGTACCTGCGAGTGTCAGGGGTGTACAAGGGAGTGTCAGTGAGACCTGGGAGTGCCTGAGGTGTACCTGGGAGGCCGGATGTACCTGGGAGGAGGTGTAGGAAAGAGGTGTACCTGGGAGGTGAGAGGTGAACCAGGAGTGTGAGAGGAGGCCTGGGAGGCCAGAGGTACCTGACCATCGGAGGTGCAACTGGGAGCATCGGAGGTGAACCTGGGAGTGTGAGAACCTGGGAGCATCAGTGCATCTGGGAGTGTCAGGTGCACCTGGGAATGTGTGCAACTGGGAAGTATCAGGTGCAACTGGGAGTGTCGGAGGTACCTGGGAGGTCAAAGGCATACCTGGGAGTATCAGGAGGTGTACCTGGGACACAGAGGTGTACCTGGGAGTGTCAGAGGTAAGCCTGAGAGCAAGTCAGAGGTACCTGGTGAGTGTTGCAGATGTACCTGAGCGAGGAGGCTCTGGGAGGTACCTGGGAGTGCCTGGGTGCACGGGAGGCAGGGAGGTGTACCAGGGAGCAAGCTGGGAGAGAGTACCTGGGAGCAAGCCAGAGGTACCTGGAGCACAAGGTGTACCAGGGAGTGTCAGGGGAGCAATGGGAGTGCTGGGAGCAGCACCTGGGAGCAGGGGTGTACCTGGGACTGTCTAAGGCACCAGGGAGGCCAGTGGGAGTACCTGGGAGTGCTTGCAGGTGTACCTGGGAGCAAGCCGAAGGGTGTACCAGGGAGGCCAGTGGAGTACCTGGGAGTGTCAGAGGTGTACCTGGGAGGCTGGGGTGTACCAGGGAGTGCTGTGTGAGGCCTGGGAGGCCGGAGGTGTACTGGGAGCAACAGATGTGTACCTGGGAGTAAAAAGAGAAGCAGAGTGTTAGAGGCACGGGAGTGTGGGAGAGGTGAACCAGGAGGTTAGAGAGTACCTGGGAGTAAGCCAGGAGGTGTACTTGGGACTATCGTGGAGGTGTAATTTGGGAGAATCGGGAGGTACCTGGGAGGCCAGGAGGTGTACCTGAGCAATACGTAACCGAACGAAGCACTGA